>NC_084975.1:3550307-3680307 GCF_963691925.1 Scomber scombrus | reverse complement strand
ACTTTGGGCTCATCCTCCTGTCTATCCCATGTGAGACCAGCGATGTCGTCTTTGATTCATTCAGATACGTTGAAAGAGTAAAATATGTGAAAAGTTTTTATCTCATTTATAATTCTGCCTTCCTCCCTTCCTTCCTTCCTTCCCTCCTTCCCTCGATCCTTCCTTTTTTCCTTTCTTCCTTCGATCCTTCCCTACTTTGTTCCTTCCTTCCTTCCTTCCTTCCTCCCGTATCTCTCTCCTTTCTTTCTTCTTTCCTCCCATCCCTTGATCTTTAATTTTTTCCTTCCTTCCCTCTTTCCTTCCTCCTTTCTTTCTACTTTGCTCCCATTCCTTCCTTCCTTCCTTGTTTTTTCTTTTACTTTCTTTCTTTCTTCTTTCCTTCCTTACTTTGTTCCTTCCTTCCTTCCTTCCCTCAATCCTTCTTGTTTTCCTTTCTTCCTACTTTCCTTCCCTACGTTGGTCCTTCCTTCCTTCGATCCTTCCCTACTTTTTCTTGTCTTCTTTCCTTTCTTCCTTCCTTCGGTCCTTCCTTCGATCCTTCCCCCTTTTCCATCCCTCCTTCATTCTGTCCATCTATCCAGTCATCTTCATCCCGGATCTTTTAGGCCGTTACTTGCCGAACATCTACACGGCGTTGAGCATGATCCGATTGGTCCGTGTCTTTCGTGTCCTCCGTCTCCACCCCAAAGCCGCGGGGATCCGATCGCTGCTCTGGGCTCTTGAGATGTCATTTCCTGCCCTCTTCAACATCGGCATCCTCCTCTTCATCATCATGTTCACCTACGCCGCCGTCGGCATGTCAGCCTTCCCCTATGTCAAGAAAGGGGCCATGATAAACGACCTCGTCAACTTTGAGACATTTCCGAACAGCATTATGACGATGTTTATGATAACCACGATAACCGGATGGGACGGTCTGCTCTATCCCCTCATGTCCACACCTCCAGACTGCGACTGGTACATAGAAAACCCGGGAACGGCGATCAGAGGAGACTGTAGCAACACGTACTTTGGCATCTTCTTCTTAACCTCCTACATCATCATCTGCTTCCTGCTGCTGCTCAGCGTGTTCTTCGTCATCATCCTGGAGATCTTCGACATGTTCGCAGAGGAAGACGAGGAGCCGCTGAGCGACGACGACCTCCAGATGTTTTATGACACCTGGAAGAGGTTCGACCCCGATGCTTCGCAGTGCATCCAGTACAGGTGAGTCCAGACTCCAGTCTTACATTCCTTCCATCCCTCCTTCACTTCCTTCCTTTTCTCCTGTCCTTCCGTCCTCCCTTCTCCCCCTACTGTCTTCATTCCTCCCTTCATCTCTGTCTGATGCTCTCTAATGCTCTCTACTATTCTCTAATGCTCCCTACTATTCTCTAATAATCCCTACTTTTCTCTAATGCTCTCTACTATTCTCTAATGCTCTTTACTGTTCTCTAATGCTCTCTACTGTTTTCTAATGTTCTTTACTGTTCTCTAGGGCTCTATACTGTTCTCTAATGTTCTCTACTGTTCTCTAATGCTCTATACTGTTCTGTAGTGCTCTATACTGTTCTCTAATGCTCTCTACTGTTCTCTAGTGCTCTATACTGTTCTCTAATGCTCTCTACTGTTCTCTAATGCTCTATATTGTTCTCTAGTACTCTATACTGTTCTCTAATGTTCTTTAGTGGTCTCTAATGGACTCTAATGTCCTCTAGTGGTCTCTCCTGGTCTCCACAGTAACCTCTCAGAGTTCTGCGATGCTCTGAAGGACCCTCTGAGGATTCCCAAACCAAACACCATCAAACTGATCCACATGGACCTGCCTCTGCTCCCTGGAGATAAGATCCACTACCTGGACATCCTCCTGGCCCTCAGAGCCCAGGTAACCCCACCTGAGACCATATTCTATTATTTTATATTCTACTCTACTCCATGACTAAATAAAGGTTCACAGTATCAATTAGTTCATATTCACATTTTTCTTTTTCTTTTTTTAATATGCAGCTAATTACCTCACTGTGTAGATTAATAGATGATATCTAGGTCCATTGTTTAGACCCCCCTGAATTTTCATTTTAAGATTTTCGGGGGGGGGGGTTCATGCTATTAATTGGGGAGTCTATATTTCACAAACTGTGTATGACATTATACTTTATATGTGTGCAGGTGTTTGGTGATTCAGGACAGGTGGACGATCTCAAAGCCAACATGGAAAAAAAGTTCAAGGCTGAAAACACATCTGAGGTTCTATTCTATTCTATTATTTTTCATTCTATTCTATTCTATTCTGTTCTATTCTATTCTATTATTTTTCATTCTATTCTATTCTATTCTGTTCTATTCTATTCTATTATATTCTATTCTATTCCATTCTATTCTATTCTGTTATATTCTGTTCTATTCTGTTCTATTCTATTCTATTCTGTTCTGTTCTATTCTGTTCTATTCTATTCTATTTCATTCTATTCTATTCTATTCTATTCTATTCTATTCTATTCTATTCTATTCTGTTCTATTCTATTCTATTTCATTCTATTCTATTCTATTCTATTCTATTCTATTCTATTCTTTTTCATTCTATTCTATTCTATTCTGTTCTATTCTATTCTATTCTATTCTATTTCATTCTATTCTATTCTATTCTATTCCATTCTATTCTATTCTATTATTTTTCATTCTATTCTATTCTATTCTGTTCTATTCTATTCTATTATTTTTCATTCTATTCTATTCTATTCTGTTCTATTCTATTCTATTCCATTCTATTCTATTCCATTCTATTCTGTTCTATTCTGTTCTATTCTATTCTATTCTATTCTATTCTGTTCTATTCTGTTCTATTCTATTCTATTTCATTCTATTCTATTCTATTCTATTCTATTCTATTCTATTCTATTCTTTTTCATTCTATTCTATTCTATTCTGTTCTATTCTATTCTATTCTATTCTATTTCATTCTATTCTATTCTATTCTATTCCATTCTATTCTATTCCATTCTATTCTATTCTATTCTATTCCATTCTATTCTATTCCATTCTATTCTATTCTATTCTGTTCTATTCTGTTCTATTCTATTCTATTCTATTCTATTCTGTTCTATTCTGTTCTATTCTATTCTATTTCATTCTATTCTATTCTATTCTATTCTATTCTTTTTCATTCTATTCTATTCTATTCTATTCTATTCTTTTTCATTCTATTCTATTCTATTCTATTCTATTCCATTCCATTCTATTCTGTTCTATTCTATTTTATTCTATTGTATTCCATTCTGTTCCATTCTGTTCTATTCTATTCTGTTCTGTTCTGTTCTATTCTATTCCATTCTGTTCTATTCTATTCTATTCTGTTCTATTCTATTCTATTCTATTCTATTCTATTCTATTCTATTCTGTTCCATTCTGTTCCATTCTGTTCTATTCTATTCTATTCTATTCTGTTCTATTCTATTCTGTTCTGTTCTGTTCTGTTCTATTCTGTTCTATTCTATTCTGTTCTATTCTGTTCTATTCTATTCTATTCTGTTCTGTTCTGTTCTGTTCTATTCTGTTCTAGTTTGTCTACTAGAGTTTATCTTACACGTCTTTTACACGTAAAGACTCTGTCATGTGATTCTCTGCAGCTCAATTTCACTTTTTGCATTTATGTTGAACATTTTCATATGTAACTCATCAGCGTTGTTGTGTAGTTCTGCTGTCAGGTGTCCATATGAAGACTTAAAATGGTTTTTTTCCCTCGCTGTAGTCCTCCTGTTCATATTGACTATTAAAAGATCGCCTTCAAATGGGCTTTCAATGTAAAGTGATGCAGGACAAAATCCACAGTGTGTCCACACAGTCATTTAACCCTCCTGTTGTCCTCGAGTCAAGGAGGGAAGGAAAGGAAGGAGGGAGGAAGGGAGGACAGGAGGGAGGACGGAAGGAAAGGAGGAAGGACGGGAGGAAACAAGCGAGGGAGGAAAGAAAGGAGGGAGGAAGGAAGGGAGGGAGGAAGGAAGAAGGAAAGAAAGAAGGAAAGAAAGGAGGGAGGAAGAAGGAAAGAAAGGAATGGAGGAAGAAGGAAGGAAAGGAGGGAGGGAGGGAGGGAAGAAGGGAGGAAAGGAAAGAAGGAAGGATGGAGGAAAGAAGGAAGGATGGAAGGTAGGAGGTAGGGAGGGAAGGAGGGAGAAAGGGAGAAAGGAAAAGATGAAGGGAGGAAGGATGGAAGGAAGGAAGGATGGAAAGGAAAGAAGGAAGGATGGAGGAAGGAAGGTAGGGGGGAGGAAAGAAAGAGAAGGAGGGAAGGAGGGAGGAAGGAAGGATAGAAAGAAGGAAGGAAAGAGAGAGGAAGGAAAGAGAGAGAAGGAGGGAGGGAAGAAGGACAGACGGAAGGGAGGAAAGAAGGAACAGTCAAAACAGACGGGGTCAATTTGACCCGGGAGGACGACAGGAAGGTTAAAAGTAGGTGTTAAGCTTCTATTCAGCTTCAGCAGTCTGAGTTAGTCAAATCAAGTGGATGTTATTCATTATTGTGACATGCAGGTGCCGTATGAGCCAATCAGCAGCACCCTGCGCAGGAAAAAGGAAGAGGTGGCGGCAGCGGCCATCCAGAGAGTGTACAGGAAATGGAGGCTGGCGTCCAGAGATGGGACGGAGGGACTAAGTGGTCAGATGAACGGAGGCAGCAAGCAGACGGAGATGGAGCCTGCCAATAACGGCCAGATGAGAACCTGAGGGAGACTCACCTGTCTGTAGCTTCATCGGTCGGACAGATCCATCGATTGACTGATTGATCCAAAACATCTGCTCCAAATGTTTTCTTCATGAGAAAACGTTTCCTCGTTGCATCTTCTAGCAGAGCTCAGTCCGAAGCTCGCTGAGAAAATGTGATCAATCTCAAATTTCACTTCTTATCAGGTTACTAGAAACACTCTCAGACCAGGTGATTCATGCAGTCCAGGTAGTCCAGAGTCTGACTGACAGTTTAAACTCTTCTGATAAACATTCTTCCTGAAATATCCACAGATACGTATAATGGCATATATGTCAGAATAGAGCGGAAGCCAACCATGTTTCAAGTATTTCATGTAATCTGTGGCAATAGCTGACTTTTATTCCCTGACTTAAAGCAAATCTTCCTCTATGGAGAAGCTTCATGTGGAGATGGAGTAGATAGTCGCGTGCTGATCGGGCACACACAAATACAAATATGAACACCAACACACATTTAAACTCCGTCAACAAGTAAAAACTCTCTGACAACGACGACACTGATGACAGTTACGAGCAATGCTTAATAGCATGTGTAACGTTTCAATGTTCACCATGTTCAACGTGTTGTACAGCTGAGACAGACAGGCATTTCATTAGCTTTGCAGGACTAGAAGATGGCAAAAATCCAAGTTATTACAGTTCATTCTGGGTTCATCCTAGGTCCCTGGTTCAAGTCTGGTAAAGGACTTCTTTATTGCATGTCATACCTCATAATTTCTCTCTCTCCACTTGTTTCTTGTTGGCCTCTCTGCCACTGACTCTCCAACAAAGGCAAAACGACCAAAAAATAATGTAAAAAGATAGATAAGTAATATTTTTTTTAAAAAAGAATTTCATGGCAAACAAATCAGAGCTGATAAATCCACAATATAAAATAATTTCAAAGACAATCAGATCAAACTGGGACATGCTTGACATCTTTGACACCCAAATAAATCAAAAAAATTGGTGCTCATAATACGATATTTTGTTCTCAAAGCAGCGTTTTTCTCACAATACCTTTTTTTAATCCAAATATTTTGTGGTTCTTCTCCAAATATTATAATTTAATCTCAAAATGTTACATCTTTATCCTCTCTGAATAAATATTACGACTTTATTGTCAAAATCTGAAGCAATTTTTTCCCTCTGACAATACCACTCAAACGTTCTTGTCATTTTATTAGTTATAATTTGATTTAAGCATCAGTGTCAAATAATCCACTAAGTGTTTATAACCACTAAAAATACTAAACTTTATAAATATCTATTGGTTCCAGTCAACTAACCAGTTCATCGTGATTAAGTGTGAGTAATTTTCAGTAATTTTAGTATGAAACAGTGTATGAGTTTACATATACTTAAAGTAAATCCATCTATTAACATGAGACTGCATCCTTCAGTCAGACTGGAAATATGTTAGGTATGTCCTACACTAACCTTTAACATGTCAAATTGATTGCTTGACTATTAACATCCTGCAATACTGTCAATATAAAACATGTATTTTAACCAAAACCTTCCTTAGGGTACAAAAGATATGATATAAACCTTTACAGTATTACAGTTTACTCTTTTTTTGTTACTGATAAACGTGCAGATTTGTTGTTTTACACTAACTTCTTAGCAGCTACAAGTTCAGACAAAAGCAGTAAAACTGTTTTTTTTTTCACATTCAAGCACATGCAGAGAAAATGTGGAGCTGTAATACTTTGCTGTATTCCCTTTATTTTGAAATAAATAAATTTCTATAGATTTCATGATGCTTGGCTCTTTATTCTAACTGCTGAATGTCTCTAATAATCATTATAATAACCCCCCACCTCCACCCCGTCTCTCTCTTGGTGGCCTGTGGTTGCGTCTTTGCAGCGCTGTGAGCAGCACCTGGTGGGAGGATGAAAGTTCGGATCAGTGTGAGTGGAACATGGAGACCGGAAGAGTATCTCTGTAGTCTCTCAGTCAAGGATTTCTCTCTGAACTTGATCTCTTGTTTCTGCTGTTTGTTTGACCTTATACTTCATTCTGCTTAACTTTGACCCATCATCCTCATTCGTACACACGTGTCTGTGCCACCTAGTGGTCGCAAAAGCACATTACAGTTTAAAAATCAGTGTGAAAATGAGATGGCAGGCAAAATTGTGTTTATTTATGCTTAATAAAGTTTGTAGTTTGATACCAATTTGACTAATTTTAGCGAAAACAACAAGCTACAACACTGCTAATCAAGAAGTACTCATTTGAGGACATTGGGACTTTATTATCATTGGTGTAAATGTAAGGAAATAGTTTTATACACTGGTGAATTAATTGTGTTATACAGTAAAATAAACCCATTGTCCCCCATATGAGGACATTATTTCAGGTCCTACTACTCCCAAATATCTAGGAGACATTTAAAATGCATACCAAATAAAAGCTTGGGTCTCAGGAGGTTAAAACTATCAATAAGTGTGCCTTTTTTTGTGACATGCGTGGTCTTAGCAATGATAGCAGCATGTTTCTATGGATGGTAATCTGTCCACCAACATTGATTGAAATATCTCAACACCTATTTGACAGATTTCTGTGAAATTTGCTTCACGCATTGATGTCCCTCTCAGAATGATGTTTAAAAACTTTGATTCTCTTTTGTCCAATACTTTGGCTTTATAACCAAATACCTGCAAAACAATATCCAACAGAACACACAGTCAATTTTAACACAAAAAGCACTTTATTGGTATTTCAGTGTTTCCAGGGTGACTCTAATAATAAGAGTCCATGATGCGCTTCATGCTCATGAACCTCATGTTGCCCATGCCCATGTTCATGAAGTTCCTGTACTCTCCGGGCCTCATGTACATCATCCTGCCTCTGTACTGGGGCTGCTCGTACATCAGCCAGTGTCCCTCCATCACGTTGCAGGACATGCAGCTGGACATGCTGTAACGGCTCATGATGTCGTCGCAGTCCTCGGTCAGCTCGTTCATCTGGCCCTCGTAGTTCTCCCTCTCGTAGATCTTCATCCTGTAAGATCCACGGTGCTGCAACACATGGAGCCACTCGTCAATAATCAATCATCATTCAGTTTCAGCAGAACAGGTAAATAGATCTCTGGAGTGAATTTAAGTGGTGGTACTGGGGGGTTTACCATGGGGATCATGCGGCAGGACTTGATGCAGTCGCTCATGCCCATCATGTTCATGTAGTCAGCGTACTCGCCCCTCCTCAGGAAGTACTGGTTTCCCTGGAAGTTGGTGCGGTTGTACACCATGAAGCAGCCCCTCTCCACCTTGCAGGAGTGGCACCTGCTCAGGTAGGAGGACATGTCAGCGCAGTCGCTGCTGCACTCATAGGAACGACCCTGGAAGTTCCTGTCCTCGTAGAAGATGATCTGAGACAGAGAGAAAAGAGTCAGTTGTAAAATAAGTGATACTTGGTTCACTATGTGGATGCAGAATCAGATCTGATCCATTAAAACATATAGTAGCTTGATAGCAGATTGGAGAGGCCCAAGCAGGTTGTATTTTGGTTTAAATGCTGAAAATAGACATCTCAGAACCACGTCTGGTTCTGGCACATCGTCAATCCTATGCTGCTTTGGTGATTTTATCAACAAGAGCAATAACAGATGAATGCATGAAATATAAAAAAGTTATTTCAATTCAACACCAGCCAAAATTGGTGCTGAAGGATGAACCCCTGAGTAACTAGACCACAGGGTGCTGCAAGTCAATATTCAATATCAATCTTCATATTCATCCAATATGTGTTTTAGTAACTTAATTCTTCATTTTCACCCACAGAAAGAACAAAGAAGCTGATGTTGATGTTTGGCAGTTTGGTGTTTTTAGTATTTAAAAAATGTTTTTGACTGAGAGTTAATGATGAATCTCTGTTGTATTCACAGATGTGAAACTTAACAGGTGATATCTGCAGGTTTTAATGCATTTTTACAACACATTTTAGGATTTTGATCCATGTTTTCTTGCTTTTGCCTTTTATTTAGTACAATATGTATGTTCTCTTTATATACTTTGCTGTGGATTGATCACTCTGAACTCTATTATATATATATTTTATTTTAATTTCAAATGCACATTATATTTAATCCCTATATTCAGCTGCAGTAGCGGCAGTCAGCCTGCAGATGGCACTGTTCGGTCTGAATCATTATCAGAAAAACGGTTCAGTTACCAATAAATACTCAGTTGTAGCAGGAACTATTGAATATGTTATGACTTCAACCAAACAGTGATATTAAACAGTAAATATAATGTATTTTTAAAGTTTTACAAAACATTTATGGGTTAATTCAAGTCTCACAGTCTGACAGGTTAGCCAGTAAAACCCAGTAGTTGCTTTTTTTTTTTTTTTTTTAAATAAAATGGTTTACAATAATGTTTTTCTCCCTAAAAGCTTATAAATCAAACTGTATTTTATGAGTAATTTCTCTCTCATTTAAATTGTTTTTTAAGTCGTCAGCATTGAATTGAAAAGTTTCGTCTATGCTGCTCTACAGACTCATTTTAACTTTTTATCTATTTATATATTTTACATGATTCTAATAGAAATTGTATTCATTATTTAGTAATGGTTTTTCTGTTGTTGCTTTCCTGGTTTAATAAATTTCAAGCTTTAAATTCACGATTCTCGTTTACTGGAAATGTTATTCTTCATATATGTTGAATTATTATTATCATTATTATCATTATTATTTAATAGTAATAGTATTAATAGTAGTAGTAGTAGTAACAGTAGTAATAGTAATATATTTTCCTATTTTATCAGACAACAGTTTCAGGAAATTATTTCCAGTTTGAGGCAACTTTGTGATTAAAAAATGTACTTTAAAATATATATATTTTCAAAATTTTGGCCTATAATTGAAGCATCATCTGAAATATTTACACTTATATCATTGCTGTCTGGTAAACAAGTACCTCGATAGCTTCAAGCAAACTGAACAGAAAAATCACTGACATGTTTTCATCTCTCAGAGTGTAAAAACCTGACCCTGTTGAGCTGATTGATCATATAAACATGATGTGATACTGTACTAATCAATACCTTAGCAGTGTGATCAGGTGAGTATCAGCATCAATAATGAGCAATCTCGCCATTTGACCTGAAAACTTGCATTTCCCAGCTGACCTCACTCTATTTTTGTTTTGTTTTTCCTCCATTCTTTTTTCTTTTTAAAATAAATAAAATGTAGATAAGTGATACATCCCGGGACTTACCTTGCCCATCATGTTCATCTCAGTGGTTGACATGCTTACGTGTTGTTTGATGCTTCATACCTGTCTGAGCTCCCAGCTTTTATACACCTGAGTATCGAGCTCCTTTATGCTTAGGAGCGCTGAGTCAGCAGAGACACACAAAGCCTCTTTGAAAGGGGTTGACAATGACTGTGATGGAGCACCCGGTAGTTGAATGGTTACTGTACATGTCGCATAACTGCAACATCTCTGGTTCGAATATGACAAGAGACTTTTGTTGCATGTCATAGTCGCCGCTATCCCCTTGTTTCGTGTGGGCCTCTTCACCAATGACCATTCAATAAAAGGCAAAAAAATGTCAAAACACAATGACTGTGTGGGGCCTCCAGCATTAGCTGCACTTTGTTAACCCATTTAACCCTCACTGGCAAAATGTTTCATCTAGTTTGTCTTGAAGGTTGACTTTTCTGGTCTAAATAAACAGATTTCATTTAAGTTTATGTAGGTTGCACTTTTGAGGATATTACATAGACTTCCTGGAGAATTATTTACCCGAACCATCACCACCACATACCTAATCCTAATCTTAACCTAACCCTAAACTAACCTTAACTTTAAACCAAGTTTTCACCCTTAAATTATGATTTACGTTAGCTTGGACTTGTTTTTTGTCCCTATAAGGGAGGTGAGTCCCCAAAACATGATTTAACCCTGTATCGCCAAGTGTATCATATTTGATACATGAGTTTTAGAGACCTTTAAATCATCAGTGTGATCATATTTCATTCCTAAAAAACGTGATGTATACAATCAGATACATGTAGTGCACAGATAAACCAATGCAATGTTGAATTACTAAATATTTTGTAGCTTATTTTATGGTAAATTCATGTTGTAAATGTGTTTATCAAATTAGATACAGCAGGTATAGAAGTCATTTATCTGTAAATCTGTCAATTTTCATTTTATTTCATTTCATGCATTATTTATTATTATCATGAATAAAAAAGTTTAAAAGGTCTTATGAGCTTTATGCAGGACCTTAAAAAAGTTGTATTCAATGTGTGTTCATGTGTTTAAAAAAATCATGCTATGAAAAATAAATTGCAAAAAATTCTCAGTGTATCAAATATGATACAAAACAAAACTCATAAATGCAAAGTGTTATTTAGTTAATCTTTTTTAATTACTTGTCAGAAGGTCCAATAAACTCTATAATAAACTGGTTTACATCCCCAAAACATGAGGAATATCTGGACTAAACACACACACACACACACACACACACACACACACACACACACACACACACACACACACACACACACACACACACACACACACACACACACACACACACACACACACACACTGTACTTTATACATCCACTCATACTTCACTATCTTGTAGTAATTGTATATTATAACCATGACTTTATCTGTAAGATCAGGAGTTTCGGCCATAAACATTTTAGAGTTTAACCTTCGTGTCGTCCTCCCGGGTCAAATTGACCCCGTCTGTTTTGACTGTTCCTTTTTGCCTCCCTTCCTTCCTTCCCGTCTGTCCTTCCTCCTCCCTCCTTCTCTCTTTCTTTCCTTCCTCTCTCTCCCTTCCTTCTTTCCTTCCTCCATCCCCCTTTCTTCCTACCTTCCTTCTTTTTCTCTGTCCTTCTTTCCTTCCTTCCTCCCTTCCTCTTTTCCTTTCTCCCTCCCTCCCTCCCTCCTTCCTTCCTTCTTTCCTCCCTCCTTCCTTCCTTCTTTCCTCAGTCCTTCATTCCTTCCTCCCTTCCTTCTTTCCTTTCCTTTCCTTTCCTTTCCTCCCTTCCTTCCTTCTTTCCTCCATCCTTCCTTCCTCCCTCCCTTCCATCCTTCCATCTTTCCTTCCTTCCTTCCATCTTTCCTTCCTTCCTTGAATCAAGGACAACAGGAGGGTTAAGTGTGACAGAGGACGCTCTGTTTTAAAACATAGAGGTGAAATCAGAAATATCATCTGAACTTTATTTAGTTTCATCAGGTTAAAAGCACATTAGCGGTTGTGTCTTAATTGATTTATCTATTAAGCCTCCTGTTGTCCTCGAGTCAATGAAGGAAGGGAGGAAGGAAGGTGGAAGGGAGGAAGGAAGGAAGGAAAGGAGGAAGGAAGAGGAGGAAGAAGGAAGGAAAGGAGGGAGGGAGGAAGGAAGGAAGGAAGGGAGGATGGAAGAATGACGGAAAGGAGGGAGGAAGGAAGGAGGGAAGGAAGGAAGGAAAGGAGGGAGGAAGGAAGAAAGGAAGGAAGGTAGGAGGGAGGGAGGAAAGAAGGAAGGAGGGAGGGAGGGAAAAAGGAAAAGAGGAAGGGAGGAAGGAAGGAAAGAAGGACAGAGGAAAGAAGGAAGGGAGGAAGGTAGGGGGAGGAAAGAAAGAGAGAAGGAGGGAGGGAGGAAGGGAGGAAGGAAAGGAAGGAGGGAAGGAAAGAAGGAGGGAGGGAGGGAGGAAGGAAAGGAAGGGAGGAAGGAATGAGGGAGGGAAAAAAGGAGGGAGGGAGGAAGGAAAGGAAGGAGGGAAGGAAAGAAGGCGGAGGGAGGAAGAAAGGGGGATGGGGGAAGGAAAGAAGGAAGGGAGGAAAGAGAGAGGAAGGAAAGAAAGAGAGAAGGAGGGAGGGAGGAAGGACAGACGGAAGGAAGGAAGGAAGGAAAGAAGGAACAGTCAAAACAGACGGGGTCAGACGGGGGACACGAAGGTTAAGCCTTCCAAATCAGTTTGGAGGCGTCAGTAATGGTCAGGTGACCTTCTTCACTGCACCCTGTCTGATAATCTGAGTCTTTCTGGGATGATTCTCGTAAAGGCAAAGATGAGACGAATCAGGATTTCTTTCTTAATCCATATTTAATGAATTACGAGCTCGGAGAAATCGCTTACATGCATGAGACAATTCTGACCAGAAAGCAAGACACTTAAACCCTCACTGGTGGGTCAGCTGTATGATCGGGTTAGGGTCAGTTGGGGCCTTTCCAACTAAATGTGTCCTATGTATGTAATTCTGATGACAGACGTACTGGACCGTCTGGCTCGTAGCCTGAGATACTTGACCATATATAGAAACACATATTAACATACTAACAAACCTCTGAATAAGTACTGAGTCAGGGTGGTTGCTATTTGCTCCTTAGCGCTATGGATGAGCTGATGTAGGTCTCTAGACCTGGTAATGTGTTCTTACTGATTTTGTCTTCCTATCTTCCTTCTTTTCTTTCTTCCTCCCTATCTTCCTTCCTTCTTTCCTCCCTATCTTCCTTTCTTCCTCTTGTCTTTCCTTCCTTCCGTCCATCTTTCCTTCCTTCTTTTTTCCTTCATCCCTTTCTTCCTTGTCTTTACATCCGTCCTTCCATTTTTCCTTTTATTTCTTCCTTCCCTCCTGTCCTTCCTCCCTTTCTTCATTCTGCCTTCCGTTTTCCCATCCTTCCTTCCATCTTTCCTTCCTCCCTTTTTTCTGTCTTTCCATCTGTCCTTCCTTCCTTTCTTCCCTCCCTCCTTCCTTCCTCACTTTCCTCCATTTTTCCATTCCTTTCTTCTTTTCCTTCCTTCCTTCCTTCCTTCCTTCCTTCCTTCCTTCCACATAACATGATTGTTATAATTGTATAAATGACTTTATTTTCACACTGGTCCAGTTACATGTTGAGACTTCAGTGTATTTTTTCTTATCAATCATTCAACTTACAAAATGTTAATATATTGACAAAAGTTTATCTCAAGTTGTTGGTTTCTTCTGTTATCTGATGATCAACAGCCAAAAAATATAATAAAAAAAGAAAAACAACAAAGATTTGCAATGTGTGTTTTTTGCAGTTTTCATACATTTTATATTTTAACTTGAAGACAGACTCAAAGGTTACATCGTTTATTAAAAATTGCACTTGATTATTTTTCGGTCAGGTTACAAGCTAAGTTAAATGAGGAAAACACAAAATAATGAACATGTTGGTCCAACGTGAAGATTTAAGCTGTTTTTTTAGTCCACAAACACATCTGTCTGTAAAATAAGAGTCCTTTAACAGAGCTGTGATGTCATCATATGAACAAGCCAATCAGCTGTCTCGGTGGCGGTGGTGGTGATTTAGAGTCCTTATTTCCCAGCGACCACAGACAGCTGGTCACGGATGCGTCCCAGTCCGTCCAGTATGGTGTCTAGAGACTCCCTGCCCAGCTCCACCGTCACCGCGGAAACCGACTCGCTGCCCGCCGACGGACACGGATCCTCCATCTGCAGACACACACATCAATAAATAACATCGTAGAAATATATAAAAATATATAAACTGGACTTAAAAGCTACTATTAACCCTCCTGTTGTTCTCAAGTCAAGGAAGGAAAGAAAGGAGGGAGGAAGGAAAGGAGGGAGGAAGGAAGGAAAGGAAAGAGGGAGGGAGGAAGTAAGGAAGGAAGAAGGAAGGAAAGGAGGGAGGAAGGAAAGAAGGGAGGAAGGGAAGAAAGGAAGGAAGGTAGGAGGGAAGGCGGGAGAAAGGAAAAGAGGAAGGGAGTAAGGAAGGAAAGAAGGACAGAGGAAAGAAGGAAGGTAATGGGGAGGAAAGAAAGAGAGAAGGATGGAGGGAGGAATGAAGGGAGGAAGGAAGGAAGGAAGGAAGGAAAGAAGGAGGGAGGGAGGGAGGAAGGACAGAAGGAAGAAAGGGGGATGGAGGAAGGAGAGAAGGAAGCTCTGTTTTTACTCTCTACCAACTCCTGAGGGAAATATCTGGAGCTCTTTAAGCTGCTAAATGCTCCACTATGTTCACCAGCTAGTCTACAGATAACTGTGTCTGTTTGAGCAGGTAGAGTACAGTGACTTTTATTCTGAAAACAATGCTATGAGAGCTCTGAGAGTGAACCAAAGCAGTAAAGTTGCAGCCAGACAGCTAAACAATGAGCTGAAACTCAACTATAAAGCTCCGTAAAGCCGAGAGGAAGCTGCAGAGTCTCTGATAATTCTCTGTAGGTTCTTCAGGAAGTTCTGCTTTCATACACTTCGTACCAACCTTAAACTGAACCATGCAGGTCGGGACGGACATCCGACTGACCGAGTCTGAGCCCGTCACCATGTCGACTCTCCAGTCCAACTCCTTCAGCTGGGGGAGAGAGACTACACACACACACACACACACACACACACACACACACACACACACACACACACACACACACACACACACACACACACACACACAGTTTAGGATCTAACACACACATCAGTACATGAAGATAAAGTATAATTATGGATTATACTCACTATGATCACTGACAGCTTCTGTTTTCCACGTCGGACTGAAAAACATCAGAGGAAGACGTGTGATGTCATTGCAACCTGCACTTTTTTCTAAGGGGCATCGTTGACAGAGTTTGATCGTTCAGTTGTGGCCTTTCCAACTAAATTTGAATAAGTACCGAGTCAGAGTGGTTACTACTTGCTTCTTAGCGATATGGATGAGCTACTGTAGGTCTCTAGACTGGGTAATGTGTTCTTACTGATTTTGTCTTATCTTCTTTCTTTTCTTTCTTCCTCCCTATCTTCCTTCCTTCCTCTTGTCTCTCCTTCCTTCTCCCACCCTTTCTTCCTTCCTCCTTTCCTTTTCTTTTTTCCTTCCTCCCTTTCTTCTTTCTGTCTTTACATCCGTCCTTCCTGTCTTCCCTCCCTCCTTCCTTCCACCATTTCTTCCATTTTTCATTTGTTCCTTCCTTTTATTTCTTCCTTCCCTCTTTTCTTCCCATGTCATTACAACCTGCACTTACATCATATATTAAAGTCGACCAATATGAAGAAGAATGTGTGAAGCTCTTGATCCATTTCTGCAAGATTTTCTGCATTGCATCGCTGTCACGTGATTGGCTGATTGGATAATTGCACAAATAAGCAGATGTATTTTGTGTATTTTGTGTATTTTGCTGCACTTTGTAAGTTGGACTTTATTTACATTCTTATTTTTCCTTCTTTAAATCCAAACATGAGCACAGAGATGTTTTTTCTTCTGTAATAAAGAGATGTGTGATGTTTGGTTTGGTTTGGCAGTGAGATGAAGCAGCAGGTGTTTAGGAGCTCACCTGTTCTCCAGCAGGATCTTGGTGATCAGGTTCTTCAGACTGGAGTGGAAAGACTCGGGGAAGAGGAGGAGGATCTGCTCCGGAGAGCTGAGGTTGTGGAAGAGGACGTGATGGGACAGAATGTGGAGAGACTGGACGAGCTGGAGAAAAGACGACAAATCTGAATCTGAAATAAACGCTAATGATTACATTAAATACAACCAGCAGAAACCTTCATTCTCAGAGCTGCTCACTGACATCTGCATTTATCACAGAAAATCTCCATTTTATGACACAATTCAAGTGTATAAGTGAATCTCAATTAAAAGACAATTAATCTGCAAATATTTTGATAATTGATTTAAATTCTTCGTTTTTCAAGCATACAAAAAACTAATTTGTTCTCAAATGTGATGTTGTGTCTGTTTTTCTTTGTCATAAGTGATTGTAAATAAAATAGAGTTGCAACAATTAATTGACAAGTATTTTGACAATCGATTAATCATTTTAGGTCATTTTTTAAAAAGAGGAAAACTTCCAAATTCTCTGATTCTAGCTTCTTAAATGTGAATATTTTCTGGTTCCTTTAGTCTATGAAGGTAAGGTGAATATCTTCGGGCTTTGGGTAACAGTGATCTATATGTTTCATCATTTTATGGCCCAAACAACAGATTGATTAAATAAGAAAATAATCGACATTGAAATAATAATGAAAACAATAAAATTAAAATAATAAAAATTAGCTGAAGCCCTGAAATTGAATATCTGAAAGTTTTATGCATCTCTGAGCTCTGAGAAATTGTGAATGTCTTTGTTTCACTATTTATTTTAAACATTTCATTATTACATTTCCACTTCAGATCAGCTTACACAACAATAACAAGCAATAAAATTAAGAATATATACAGTTTGTAGATAATAATATATAGATAAAAATAACTTAAAAACCTAGAAAAATGTATCTACATCAAACCAACGCTCTTTCAAACACTATAAACATTTAATTTCATTTAAAAGAAGCAATTAACTAAGGTGTGTGTGTGTGTGTGTTGTGTGTGTGTGTGTGTGTGTGTGTGTGTGTGTGTGTGTGTGTGTGTGTGTGTGTGTGTGTGTGTGTGTGTGTATGTGTGTGTTACCTGTGCAGCCTGAGCCGGAGCGATGCTGAGCGTAGCCGCTGTGGTTTCTGTCAGCCGGCGGCTCGGACCTCTGTGACTCTGAACACAAACGTCTCTCACGACTTCTTTTGACGGAGCCTGAAGAGATTAAATCAATAAAAACATCAGCACACAAAAATGTTAAGTTTAATTTAATGAAAACAAGAAAATATTCTCATTGGAGAAGCTGCTGCCGGAGATTTTTTTTAGTATTTTTGCTTTAAATAAACGACTTAAACAAGCAATCAAGCATCAATTAATGAATTTTCTGCCAACTAATCAATCAATCAATCATTAATACTCCTTGTTCATTTCAGCTTAAAATTAGAGCTGCAACCATTAATTGATTAGCCAACTATTTGAATAATTTATCGTTTTGTTTTTTTAAAGAGAAAAATGTGCAAATTCTCTGATTCCAGCTTCTCAAATAAATGTGAATTTTCTGGTTACTTTAATCCTCTGTGACAATCAGCTGAAGGTGTTTTGGGTTGATCGACTAATCAAGAATCAAATTGACGTGTATTTGTTTATTAAGTCATTATATTGTGCAGCATTTATGAAGGCTAACTTATATTAAAATAAGGCTGGGCAATATATCTATATTATGTTTATGAGAGTGGATATCGTAATATAGCATAAGTGTGTCTTTTCCTGCTTTTAAAGGAAGCATTACAGTAAAATGATGTAATTTACTGAACTTACCAGACTGTTCTAGCTGTTCTGTTGTTTACCTTTTACCCACTTCGTCATTATATCCAAATTACTGATTATTATTTAACAAAAATCTCATTGCATTAATATTCTGTGACTTATGTGTACATTTGTTTATCATGGTTTTGTTGACATTTCTTTTCCTTGTCTGCCTTTGATTGATTACTGAGGTGATTAAAACCAGAGGAAGTTTACATTATTTTCAGCCTTATATTAAAATAATGAATATTTGCTCTATTTCTTTAAGGAAAATTAACGACACTTCACAACAAGTTAAACACACATCAGTCTACAACTATGGTAAACTTTAATAACACTTGAAATAAAGTAAAAGTGTCTTTTATCAGAGTTTATTTATACATCCTGTTATAATGCAGCTGTAGTGAACGCTGTTAGCTGTTAGCCTTTAGCTCTTAGAAGGCTATTGTGAACTCTTATAAACATTCAGACAACAAACCAATAAACTGTTAAAGTTTAACAGCTTAACTTTTAAGAAAAACATTGATATTATAAAGATTTACCTTCAGAAGAAGCTGCAAATGTTCAAAATGTTCGCTGGAGACAGAAGCAGCCATGTTGACATGTGACGTTCGGCGATGGTCACATGACAGAACGGTGACGCTGGTGCTCATGGGAAATGTAGTCCACCAGATAAAAACATGCTTTTAAAAACAAAGTAAACTAGTGAATGTAGTATGCAGTATTACAGTAAAAGTACTGCGGTATTATGAGCGATGTAGTATGCAGTATTACAGTAAAAGTACTGCAGTATTATGAGTGATGTAGTATGCAGTATTACAGTAAAAGTACTGCAGTATTATGAGCGATGTAGTATGCAGTATTACAGTAAAAGTAGTGGTTTGGTCCTCTGACTGATATATTATTATTATGACATCATTAGATTATTAATAGTGAAGCATCAGTGTTAGAGCAGCATGTTACTGTTGTAGCTGCTGGAGGTGGAGCTAGTTTACACTACTTTATATACAGTTAGCTAGTTTAGTCCAGTGGTTCCCAACCTAGGGGTGGGGCCCCTCCAAAGGGTCAGCAGATAAATGTGAGGGGTGGTGAGATGATTAATGGGAGAGGAAAGAAGAAAAAACTTCGGATACAGAAATGTATTTTCAGTTTTTGGACTTTTTCTCTAATCTTTGATTTTAGCTTAAATATTGGATCATTTGAACATTTATTGAAATGAAAGCATGTGAGAAGTTTAGAGGGAAAAATCACTATTTGGTGGAGCTGTTAACAACTCATAGACATCTGAAATGTGAGCCGACTACACACTGCTTTTTGGTTTCATATTTAACAATGTGTTGTATTTTAAAAGCTTGTTATATTATCCATTGTGTCAAATCTTCATCTGAAATGTAACTAAAGCTGTCAGATAAATGTAGTGGAGTAGAAATTACAATATTTCACTCTGACATGTAGTGGAGTGGAAGTATAAAGTAGTATCAGATGTAGCTATAGTTGTAAAATTGTCACTTTCACCAATAAAGGATGACATAATAGTCTTGTCATCAATTTCACGTATAACCACTCCCTCTGTGATCTTGTATGTGAATTTACATGGTTGTGTGAAGACGTGTGCAGATTTTACAGCAAATAAACACATTTTCAGGTAAGAACCAAGTCGATTTTGATTAATTCTGATACTGTTTAAGTTTGAATTATGTAATTTGTTTTGAATTAGAGAGCAGGTTCTTATGTAGAATGTGAGGCATTTAATCGATGCTTATTTCAAATCACCATGGTGCTACAGCGAGTTAAACAATCTGACAGGGGGTGGAGATGGTTGTAACACCTTTTAAGAAAGTGTTACAACCATCCCCTTAATCACAAGTCACATATTTTTCTCTATCCTACTGTATGTGGCCTGTGACACTGAGCAGATACTGCAGGACATTTTCAAAACATCAGAGAACAAAGTTCAAGAAAGTTGACAGCGTGTACAGGACAATAATTACCTCAGCCATAATTCATTCTTATAGTGTTGCTGCCTGTCACAGCAGTCGTAAAGTCTTCAACTGCACAGCAAGAGGAAGCGTTGACTGGTTCCTTCATTGAGGCAGCGGACTTGTACTATGGACTCACGCCACAAAAGGTAGGCTTACTCTAGATTAGTGTTTCCTCAGTAGGAATTGGTTACTACTGTCTGTATCATCTCCACTGCAACACTGACACAGATACACACACTCCATTTAATGTTTTCTATCTTATTATAGACAAACATTGTATGCATGCTTGTTGTCTTCCTGAAATATTATGTGGATTATGATGAGGGCTGGGTATCAGTACCTTTAAAGTCCGTGTAAAGTGAAAATAAATATGTGTTCTGAGTTTGACATACCACAGAAAAGTGTGTTGTTAACCACCCTGCCAAATTTGAATGATTAAAAAAATCGGCAAATATATGAAATTAGGCTTCAAAGTTATGTAAAAGTCTGCCTACTTCTCTGCTCCCAAACGCTGTGGGAGTGGCCGCCGAGTTCCCTGAAACCCCGCCCCCTACCAAGTGTCACATGTCAATCAAAGTCTCCACCTCTACCAGAAACATGGACGCTAGGTCTGAGAGCTTTCGGCTGCTAACTCAGCTGCTAGCTCGGTGGCTAACTCGGCGGCTAACTCAGCGGCTAACTCGGCGGCTAGCTCGGCGGCTAACTCAGCTGCTAGCTCGGCGGCTAACTCAGCTGCTAGCTCCGCGGCTAACTCGGCGGCTAGCTCGACTGCTAGCTCCACGGCTAACTCGGCGGCTAACTCAGCTTACTGGCTACCTGTAGACTGTAGTAGTAGTAGTGTGCGCTGAATGTATTTATACCTCTACAGCAGCAGGGGCGGGTTTATGCTCCGGTGTGTAACCGTGCTATTGGTTAACGCGGCAGTGATTTTCAGACCCGCCCATTAAATCCAGACACAGAAATCTTGAAACACAGTTTTTGAAGCCTAGCTCCACAATTCAAATCTAAATGGTTGAAATGCTTTTTACACCTTTTTTAGAAATACATAATAAATCAGATTTCTACAGAGAGGACTCTAAGATAGTTAATGAACCCTGAGGGGAAGATTATATATTAATGACAGAACTATCCAAAGTACAGGGTTTCCATAAAGTCTCTTTACAATTTAACACATTTATTACAAAAGCAAATGAAAAGACAAATCTGTGGAAATGTAATCATTTAATAAACCTCTATATGGGAAACATTAGCTGCACGAAGCATCAAGACGGTACTCGATTTCTCACCATGTTCGCTGTAGCAGAGCCTACTTTCCTTCCATCCTTCCTTCCTTCCTTCCTTCCTTCCCTCCATCTTTTCCTTCCTTCCTTCCTTCTGTCTTTCTACACTTCCTTCATTCCTTCCATCTTTTCCTTCCCTTCTTCCTTCTTTACCTCCTTCTTTCCCTCCTTCCTTATTTTCCTTCCTACCTTCCTTCCTTCCCTCCATCTTTTCCTTCCTTCCTTCCATCTTTTCCTTCCCTCCTTCCTTCTTTCCCTCCTTCCTTCTTTTCTTTCCTACCTTCCTTCCCTCCATCTTTTCCTTCCCTACGTCCTTCTTTGCCTACTTCCTTCGTTTCTTCTTTTCCTTCCTACCTTCCTTCCCTCCTTCCTTCCATCTTTTCCTTCCTTCCTTCCTTCCTTCCTTCCTTCCTTCCATCTTTACCTCCTTCCTTCCTTCCTTCTTTCCCTCCTTCCTTATTTTCCTTCCTACCTTCCTTTCTTCCATCCATCTTTTCCTTCCTTCCTTCCTTCCTTCCTTCCTTCCTTCCTTCCTTCCTTCCTTCCTTCCTTCCTTCCTTCCCCCCTTCCTTCTTTACCTCCTTCCTTCCTTCCTTCTTTTCCTTCCTACCTTCCTTCCCTCCATATTTTTCTTCCCTCCTTCCTTATTTCACTCCTTCCTTCCTTCCATATTGTCCTTCCTTCCTTCCCTCCATCTTTTCCTTCCCTCCTTCCTTACTTCCCTCCATCTTTTCCTTCCCTCCTTCCTTCCTTTCTTCTTTTCCTTCCTACCTTCCTTGAACCTGTAGCATAAGTGTTTGTCCCATCTCTAACAGACAGGCTCGCAAAAATAATTAAAAATTGTATCAAATAATTCTTAGAAAAAAACAAACAATTATTATTTATTTATTTTTATGGGTGCTGAGATCAAATTAAGGGGGGGTTGATCATGCCCATAAAAGGCTCTAAAATCGCCCCTGTTGCCCCTATCTGGGACAAAGTGTTACAACCGCCCCCAGTCTCCCCTACAGTAAAGTAGGCCTACACATTCCTGCACTGGTAGGCTGCTTACTTTTATATAATATGGTATTTTATTATTAAATAAATGAGCTGACTACTTCTTCCACTAATGCATACACAATACTATACTTATACAATCTTTTTTTTTTACAATCAGAAAAAACAACAAACGGAGCAGGTGGCGGTGGTTGCAGCAGTTTGGGCGCATTGGGGGCGGAGCGGCTCGGTGCGTTGACTCTCCCCGGCCGACGGAGCCTCTCAGGCGGGATGAAGCCTGCAGCGACCCGGCGGAAGCACCGCTGATCCACCGGGCAGCCGGTGCGCGTGTGTCCGGTGTGCCGGTGAAGATGTCTGTCTCCGGGATGAAGAAGCAGCTGCACAAAGCCAGCCAGGTAAGCGGGACGAAACCTGATCCGAGCCGGGTAGAACCGTTTTAATGTGTTTTTTATTTATTTATTATTATTTAATGTTTATTTAGGTCATTGGTTTTACTGCGACACGAGGCCTGCGGCACGGATCCATACTGAGCCATCAGCATGCAGACACTATTGATTTATGACCATCTATCTCGACTGATTTATGTTTATTTAACACTTTTCATCTGGTAATACTGTTACTATAATGTTCATTTTAGTAGATTTAGCTCTATAATAACAACACTGCAATACAATGGTTAAAGTAGCCTAAATATACTTACTTTACTTCCATTTTATGCCACTTTATACACTACATGTACTCTTCAGAGATGGAAATGCATCACATATATAGTTAATAATTACTTTTTGGATCAATATTTTACAAATCTATAGTTATAGATTAGACTACCCAATAACTTGTTGAAATGTACCTTAACAACATTAAAATAGATTTATAAGTATATGAATTAGTATTAATATGCCAATAGGTCTAATAGGGTTTTAATTAGAGTAATGTGTTGATTTATGACCATCTATCTCGACTGATTTATGTTTATTTAACACTTTTTCATCTGGTAATACTGTTACTATAATGTTCATTTTAGTAGATTTAGCTCTATAATAAAAACACTGCGATACAATGGTTAAAGTAGCCTAAATATACTTACTTTACTTCCATTTTATACCACTTTATACACTATGTACTCTTTATACACTACATGTACTCTTCCCAGATGGAAATACATCACAAATCAATATCTTATATAGCTTATTGTTATAGATTAGACTACCTAATAACTTGTTGAAATGTACCTTAACAACATTAAAATAGATTTATAAGTATATGAATTAGTATTAATATGCCAATAGGTCTAATGTGTTGATTTATGACCATCTATCTCGACTGATTCATGTTTATTTAACACTTTTTCATCTGGTAATACTGTTACTATAATGTTAATTTTAGTAGATTTAGCTCTATAATATTAACACTGCGATACAATGGTTAAAGTAGCCTAAATATACTTACTTTACTTCCATTTTATACCACTTTATACACTATATGTACTCTTCCCAGATGGAAATACATCACAAATCAATATCTTATATAGCTTATTGTTATAGATTAGACTACCTAATAACTTGTTGAAATGTACTTTAACAACATTAAAATAGATTTATAAGTCTATGAATTAGTATTAATATGCCAATAGGTCTAATTAAAGTAATGTGTTGATTTATGACCATTTATCTCGACTGATTTATGTTTATTTAACACTTTTTCATCTGGTAATACTGTTACTATAATGTTCATTTTAGTAGATGTAACCCATTAATAACAACACTGCAATACAATGGTTAAAGTAGCTTAAATATACTTACTTTACTTCCATTTTATACCACTTTATACACTATGTACTCTTTATACACTACATGTACTCTTCCCAGATGGAAATACATCACAAATCAATATCTAATATAGCTTATTGTTATAGATTTGACTACCTAATAACTTGTTGAAATGTACCTTAACAACATTGAAATAGATTTATAAGTATATGAATTAGTATTAATATGCCAATAGGTCTAATAGGGTTTTAATTAGAGTAATGTGTTGATTTATGACCATTTATCTCGACTGATTTATGTTTATTTAACACTTTTTCATCTGGTAATACTGTTACTATAATGTTCATTTTAGTAGATTTAGCTCTATAATAAAAACACTGCGATACAATGGTTAAAGTAGCCTAAATATACTCACTTTACTTCCATTTTATACCACTTTATACACTATGTACTCTTTATACACTACATGTACTCTTCCCAGATGGAAATACATCACAAATCAATATCTTATATAGCTTATTGTTATAGATTAGACTACCTAATAACTTGTTGAAATGTACCTTAACAACATTAAAATAGATTTATAAGTATATGAATTAGTATTAATATGCCAATAGGTCTAATGTGTTGATTTATGACCATCTATCTCGACTGATTCATGTTTATTTAACACTTTTTCATCTGGTAATACTGTTACTATAATGTTCATTTTAGTAAATGTAGCTCATTAATATTAACACTGCGACACAATGGTGAAAGAAGCCTAATTATACTCACTTTACTTCCATTTTATGCCACTTTATACACTACATGTACTCTTCAGAGATGGAAATACATCACGTATAGTTACTTTTAGGATCAATATCTTATATAACTATAACATGATCCGTTTATAAAATGTTATTGTTATAAATGAGACTACTAATAACTTGTTGAAATGCACTTTAACAACATTAAAGTAGATTTACAAGTAAATGAATTAGTATTAATATGCCACCAGGTCTAATGTGGGACACCTTATGTAATTGGCACCTGATCAATATACTGTATTTTAAATATTAAGTTAATGTTAAATTAATTTGGTTTTATATTATGTCCTTTGTTTCTTTTATGTTGGTCCTTTGTAAATGTAGATTTTGATATGTGCAATATAAATAATCTTAATTATTATTATTGTTGTTATTGAGACATTAGAGGTTAAATGACTTTATCTCCAGTTGGGTAATTTAATCTATAACAATGCAACATATTTATAAGCTTACTTTTTTTTAAATTTAATTGACACATTTGCAAATATATAAATATAGACATACAAAAAGTATAGAGCAGTACATTGACACACGTTATACAACAACAACACATAACATAGGACGGGTCAATACAGTACAGTGTCATTATTCATTTAATTTATTTTACTGTATTTTTCTACTACTGTTGTTTTTTTAATTACTTATTATTTATTGTTCTTTATTCTGTTTATTGATGCTCTTTTAGTTTTCTTTCTATTTGTAATGATGGGACTAAATAATGAATTACCTAATCTTATTTTATTATCATGGGTTAACTCGACCTGTATTAAAGGAACCACTATATAAAGCTTTTAGCAGCCCAAAATGACTATTAAGAGCTATTAAGAACTATTTTCTTGTCTTTTTTTGCTCTTTACCTGAGCAAGAAAACAACAGAACAAAGAGAGATTTATATTCATTACTACTGACAATGAATTAAACACTTCTGCCCTGAATGACTTGAATCAAAGTGCTTAAATTCACACTATATGTGAGGAGTAAAAATGTAAAGTAACTCATCTTCTCCGTCACTGTTTGCTACTTTACGAGTGATATTTAACACCATTACTGCGTCTGTCGCTCTTCCTGCAGCTGCTGAATGAGAGGCTGATGGGAGCTGAAGGAACCAAGTTAGATGATGACTTCCTGCAGATGGAGAAGGTAAAACTGTCAACACACCAACATGTAAAAAAACGTCATGTCACTAAAGATTCAATCTGCTTTGATGTGACTGCTTCCTGTCTCTCTCTCTTTATCTCTCTCCGTCTCAGCGTGTCGCAGTGATACAGATTCTTCTGGTGGAGCTGCTGTCAAAAACCACAGAGTTCCTCCAGCCGAACCCAGGTAAAGAGCTGTGAGGAGCCCAAATTACTGTTTAAAGCTGTTTTTCTTGCTGTAATCATTCCTCCTGTTCATACTGAGCATTATAAGATCCCTTCATAATGTTTACAATGGAAGTGATGGAGGACTAAACCCACAGTCCTCCTTCTGTGCTAAAAATGTATTTAAAAGTTGATCTGAAGCTAATATGAAGCTTCAGTCGTCCAAATGAGTCAAATCTTCATCTTCTATGTTTCAACGTTACAGTGTTTTTAGTACCAAAGTTCCTCTTTTTGTTACTATACTTCCACCACAGCTCAACAGGGAAACACTAAGAGGAGAATTTGATACTAAAAAGACTGTAAATGTGTCAGATATCACTTGATATGACTAACTCACACTGATGAAGCTCAATAGAAGCTGATCATCTACTTTATAATGATTTAGTCCTCCATCACTTTACACTGAAAACACATTAGAAGGTTTTAATAATCAGTATGAACAGGAGGGATGATTACAGAGAAGGGAAACCTTCATATGGACACCTGACTGCTGAAAAAGGGTGAACTAGTCCTTTAAATCAGCTCACATGTAATCCACAATATAACAGACTGCGACTCCCTGATAAAAGTAAAGAAATATGTATAAATAATAACACAATATATCTCAGATTATAATACAGGAAACATGTAGTAAAGATGATATATATGTATGAATAAGCATAAACTACCAATACCTGCATATAATATAATAGTTTGTTCTCTTATTACTGCTGCTGTCACTGTCATTTCTTCTTGTCTTCCCAGCGTACAGAGCCAAACTGAGCATGCTCAACACAATGTCCCGGATCCGAGGGCAGGGGAAGTTGCTAGGCTACCCGCAGACAGAGGGCACGCTGGGAGAGTGCATGGCGCACTACGGCCAGGAGCTGGGACACACCTCTGAATTTGGTACTGACTCTAATCATTTTGATTCAAGGGCCACAAACAGCTCAATTTGATCTCAAGTGGGCCGGACCAGTAAAACCATTGCATAATAACCTATAAATGCAAAATTAGTGACATTTCAACAATATTATGTCTCAGTCTTTTTCAGATTATTTTGCACAGAAGCTGCTGATTGACAATATTTTGCACAATGTTCAATATATCAGTGTTTTAAATATGACCACAACATGTATTCTGGTCAGGGTGGAAAATTGGAATTACTTTTCTTTTTTTCAATTTTGTATACTTTACAAATTTATCCAGTGGGCCAGATTTGATCCCTTGACGGGCCGGTTTTGGTCCCTCGGGCCTTATGTTTGTCACCCCTGCTCTAACACGACTAAGAGCTGTGTTTCCGTGGTAACGAAAACGTAACGTAACGGAAAATATGGCTCCTAATTAGGATAAGTTCCTCTCAACATACTGTTACTATTTTTATTTTTATTTTATTGTTCATATTGCTTGTTTTACTTTTTTTTTGTTCTTTTTATTGATACTTTTCTATTTTTACTATCATCTTTGCTGCTGTAACGATGTAAATGTCCCCCATCGTGGGACTGATAAAGGATTATCTTACCTTATCTTATCTTATCTTTTCTCATCTTATATTATCTTATCTTAAATTAGAGGGGAACTGTTTTAAAGACTGTAGTGACACAATAAAAAAGGCTTTAAGAGGAATTAAGACAACATTAACACAGACGAAAATCAGCACCTTTCAGTTTTAGACTTTCTTGCCATATTTTAATATAGTCTCCTACTCTTCTTGTTCTTTCTGTCGTTTGTTTATTCGTCCCTTGTTGGTCCTCTGCTCAGGCGGTGCTCTGGCCAATGCGGGTGAAGCTCTGCAGGAAGTCGCTCAAGCCCGAGACGCTCTGGACGTCAACGTGAAACGCACCTTCATCGACCCCCTGCAGGACCTTCATAACACAGAGATGAAGGAGATCAGGGTGAGACGATCGTCAATGTCAGGACGAACACTGACAGTGGCGACGAAAAAGCATTTTATATCTAAGTAGAGAAGAGAAATGTTCATATTATTTGTGCAAAATAAACAATAAGATAAGATATTCCTTTATTAGTCCCACAATGGGGACATTCACAGTGTTACAGAAGCAAATGGATAGTAAAAAATAGAAAGCAGTAAAACAATAGTAGTAAAAAATATAGTTTAAAAAAGTAACATTATGCACAAGAGTCATATTGGTGTTGTCAGAATGATAATAAGTCTGATATTTATATTGCAAAGATTTTAAAGGGAGAAAATATATAAAGCACAGTTGAACTAGAAGTAATTAATTAATCGATCATTTGTTTTGTCTGTAAAGAAGCAAAAAACAGTCAAAAAAATGAAGGTTATGATTTTGTACAGCTCATGAAGTTTTGAAATATCTTGTTTTATCTAATCAACAGTGCAAAAGCCAAAAAATGTTCATCCTGTATAATAAAATAAAGCCTCAAATCCTCAAATTTGAGAAGCTGCAACCAGCAAATATTTTGCATTTCTGCTTAAAAAAAGGACTAAAACAATTATTCAATCTTCCTTCAATCAACTAACGCATTAATCAGCTGATGGTTGCAGCTCAAATCGTATCCAGAGGAATAAGCTAAATAGTTAAAAGTTAAAGCACCTACATTTTTTACCCAATTATTAAATAACTATGTCTTTGCTCTGATTGGCTCTTCAGTACCAGCTGAAGAAGGTGAACGGTCGTCGGCTTGACTTCGACTACAAGAGGAGACGAAAAGGCAAAGTCCCGGTGGAGGACGTCCGACAGGCCTTAGACAAGTTCATGAGCTCCAAGGAGCTGGCGGAGAGGAGCATGTTCATCCTGCTGCAGAACGACGTGAGTCTCAAACAGCAAAACTGAGACTTTAAAGTACAAGAAAGAAGGTGGATAATCTTTAAAAAGTGTTAATGGTGTACGAGTCAGCATATGGTTTGTTTATTTTTAATTTGACACCTAATTATTTTAAGATGTGACTCATGCATGAAGAGTTAAGGTCAGGGTAGTGTTGTTTGTGTCCCAGCTGATCACATTCCGTCTGGTCGTGTCTCCTCCTGCAGGTGGATCAGCTCAGTCATGTTGCATCTTTGGTCAACACACTGCTGGACTTTCACCGCAACGCCCACCGCATCCTGCTGGGTCTCCATAGCAACCTGCAGGCTAGGTGAGCTAAAGATATGTAAGCAGGAATGTCCAAACTATTCCATGAAAGGTTAATGTGGCTGCAGGTTTTCATTCTAACCAACCGATCGACTAATTTAATCAGCTGATCTCAGTCTTCAGACAGTTGATTGGTTGGAACCATAGACTGTATATAAAATGGACGTAACATCCGTGACGTCACCCATAGGTTTGTGGACTGCTGCTTGGAAGCAAATAGTATCGGATCTGAGCAGCGCCATCTTGAAAATTTCCGGTGCATGCCGGGTAAAAAACCCCCACGGATTCTACTTATATGGGCATCAGGAGGAGCATGAGGCGCCCTCCTGAACCTGTGAACCAATCAACCTGTCAATCACAACGTAGCCACGCCCTAATGCATACCCTGCTTTATCGTCACATATAAAATCAAGGAGGCCAAAATGTCCCAAATGAACATCATACTGCATTGAAGAAGGCTTTAAACTAGCGATTGAGACCATAAACACATTTTGAAAACGTTTACTGAGGTTAGAAATCAAGTGAGAAGTTGGTGAATTCTCCATTGACTTGTATAGAGACGGAAGTCCTTTTGACACCAAAACGGTCGCCCCCTGGTGGCCTTTTGATAGAATGCAGTTTTAAGTTACTTCAGCGTTGGCATCATTTCAGAGGACCAGAACTCCCCACCTGGTTGGAACAAAAACCTGCAGACACATGATGGCCTTTTATGGGATAGTTTGTACGTTCCTGCACTAAAGGGAAAACCTCAGCATCCCTAAAGTATAGGGATATAATATAGAGCTAGATAATATATATATATACATACACTATACACCTTTAACTTTGTTTTTTTTAATACTTGTGTGTGTGTTGTAAAACAGGCTGACTGCTGCCAGTAACAAACCAGAGCGACGGTTTCGCCCCAGAAAGATCCAAGTCAGAAGTGAACACAACGGCAGCATCGGATTTTACCACCAGCCGTCAATCACACCCACAGGTTACTCATACTTGCTACTAAGATGTTATTTTTACTGTCATGTTTCTCTGGATGAAAATATTTAAATGTCTAAAATTTTGAACTTTTTCCCCCTGTGTGTGTGTGTGTGTGTGTGTGTGTGTGTGTGTGTGTGTGTGTGTGTGTGTGTGTGTGTGTGTGTGTGTGTGTGTGTGTAGGAGAGCAGTTCACAGTGTTACCGTCCAGACCCGGCAGCCCCATCTCCTGTTATGGTAAGAAAACACTCAAATTTAATTAATTGTAGTGTTTAAAGTTTTTTTATTTTTCATGTTATTTTTCAACAGCAGGTTGTTGTGGAGGTATATATGTGAGCAGCCTTCTAAGTCCAAGACAAATTTCCCTTCGGGGACAAGAAAGTATATCATATCATATTCCCAAAATTACTTTAAAATGAAGAAGTATCGACCTGCGACCCTTAGTTCATATGCAGATTGTACAAAAATGCAAAAAATGCAAAAGTTCAAGCATACTGTGCTTTCAAAATATGTTAAATATTAACCAGATTAAGCTTCATATAGTCACTAAACCCTACACTTTTGCTGCTACTGGCTGATAATGGCGTTAATAGTTAAGACCTGTACTCTACTGTACTGACATGAATGATTCCAGTAGATTCACATATACTGTGTTTATTCTCTTACCTCATGTTTATGTTATGCATTGTCCGTCACTTTTCATTAAGCTCTTCAGATAAGACTAAACAAATATAGCCCAATATACACAAGAACAGTCAGAAGCTGTTTGCCTCTTATTATCAGCAACACCTCTGATAAATGGCATGAACTTAAATAACCTTCACCAATGCGCCCCCTGGTGTTTGGGAGGAACATTACATTTAACCCAAAATTAAATACATGGCTCCTACTGTGCACTTCATATTATCAGGAGAAGTTCACAAATGTTCCTCCACCTGTCCACCTGAAACAACAATCAGGTCATCCTTCAAAATGTGCTTTCAATGTAAAGTGATGGAGGACTAAATCCACAGTGTTTCCACACAGTCATTATAAAGTAGATGATCAGCTTCTATTGAGCTTCATCAGTCTGAGTTAGTCATATCAAGTGATATCTGACACATTTACAGTCTTTTAGTATCAAATTCTCCTCTTAGTGTTTCCCTGTTGAGCTGTGATGGAAGTATAGGAACAAAAAGACTTTGGTACTAAAAACACTGTAACGTTGAAACATAGAAGATGAAGATTTGACTCATTTGGATAAAACTGAAGCTTCATATTAGCTTCAGATCAACTTTTAAATCCATGTTTCCACAGAAGGAGGACTGTGGATTTAGTCCTCCATCACTTCCATTATAAGTGCATTATGAAGGGATCTTCTAATGGTCAGTATGAACAGGAGGAATCATTACAGCAAGAAAAACTGGTTTAAATGTATATTTAGGCTCCTGACTGTTGTTTTAAGACGGACTTAAAAATTATGAACTCATCCTTTAAGATCTCTCTCTTTCTCTCTCTCTCTCTCTCTCTCTCTCTCTCTCTCTCTCTCTTTCTCTCTCTCTCTTTCTCTCTCTCTCTCTCTCTCTCTCTATCTCTCTCTCTCTCTCTCTCTCTCTCTCTCTCTCTCTCTCTCCCTTCGTCTCGTCCAGCTGACAGTAAACTGGTCCTGGATCAGCCCTGTTGCCGGGCGGTCTACTCCTTCCACTCGGACCACACGGGCGAGCTGAACTTCAACGAGGGCGACCTCATCCTCCTCACCAGGCTGGTCGACGCCAACTGGTACGAGGGCACGCTCGGCGGCAAGTCGGGATTGTTCCCCGTCAACTACGTGGATGTGGTGGTGCCTCTGCCGTTACTGTGACAACGCGTCGAAAACATCCACAGACTCCACGCTATAACCTCCACGAAATCAGACTGTAGATGATGATTTCTGCTCAGCGGCAGACGATATGCAAGTTTTCTGCTTCTAATTTGCACTTATTTCACAAATAAATCAGCAGGCGGACCTGTCTGTTTTAAAAGGAAAGGAAGGCCATAGTTTCTACTCTACAGCACTTTACTTTCTGATCTCAGAGCATCTCATGTCATTCTTCACATCATGAAAAAAACACCAGCTGAGGTGTGTAGAGTGAGGCTCAGTCAGTAAAGTTTAAAATGACACAAAACCTTTTTACACTTTAGCGTATTTTCCCTTTAAGACTTTAAGCGACATTTCCTTCACAAAACTACTCCTAACTTTTTCACATCACATTTTCTACCAGTGTCCTCAATGCTAATGCGGCCACGTCAGTCTGATACCATCTGCTCTGTAGTTTAATAGTGTTGCTTTGAATTTGAATACCAGGGCACAATAACCATAATGTAGTATCACTTATGTAAATAAACAAGAGTCTACAGTCGTGGTAGAGGAAGTGAATATAATTCAGCCTGAGGGGAAAATAGTAATAGATAATATAATGAAATAGATAGATCAATAAGTAACTAGTCAGCCTCATGGTGGCAGTAGAGTAAACGTCAGTAGAATAAATCATTTGTGAATCATGAATGTCTGAACCAAAATGTGTGCCAATCCATGAAGCAGAAGTTTAAATATTGCATAGCATACGGGTCAGTGACTAATGGGGTTGGCAAGATGAGCAATTCAAAAAATATCTTTAAAATGTGTCTTTAAAGCAGCATCAGGTTTGTTAAAATGTACATTTCGTATTTTTGTTGGTTTTATATCATTTGAAATGACATTTGCACCATTTTTTAACCAAAAGTAAGACTGAATGCTCCTGAAAATGTCAAATGGTGTAACCACAAAATAATGATAAATATTACATATTTTATCACCTACAGTGTATTTAAGTGGATTTATAATAATAATGACTTCATTTAAAAACAATGTAAATGGTCCCTGATCTCCATGGTTACCAGAGTAAATGTAATATTTAGAACAATTGTATTCCATTACCTTTATTTAATATAAAAGTTATAATGTAAGATCATGCCAAACTAGTTGATATGGTGTTTTATTGACAATTTACTGTTTTTAAGCAAGTTGAATTATTTGGTACAAAGTTTTTATGGTTACACCACTTAGACATTTTTGCCATAATCCTCTAATATATTCTCTCAAAATGGATTAAAAGCAGAAATTTGATGCTGGGTCCACACAAAAAAGAATGTGTGCAAGTTATTCATACGTTTATTTTCACATTTTAACCCTTTAAATTTGATTAAACCACATGGACACAAAAAACCCGTCATTGACCTATAAATGAAAACCTTTAAATGATGGTGACGTTATCTTTTGTACTTTTTGTGACAATCCATTGAGCTGTTGTTGAGATATTTTCACCTCATGTTGGCGTTACAGGAAAATACAGATGATCACCAAAGTCAGTGAGATTCATCCTCTGGGGAACACGAATGTCTGAACCTTCATAACTTCATAGCAATCTGATTGTTGTTGAAATACTTTAGTCTGAATCAAGGCGGTAGACAAATCGACAGACTGACGTGGAGCTTTGCTGCTAGTTTGGCTAAAAATACTGTTAACCTGTGCTGTGTCTCAAACCTCTTCTTCCGTACTTCTCACTTCATATTTTGAAAGCATAAGTGCGTTCACACCAGGGTTATTATAATTAACTAAAACAGTGAAAAAATAATTTAGTTAACTGAAATAAAAATTTAAAAAAAGAGTTAAAAAAAACAAGAAAAACTAAATAAAAACTACAATAAACAATTCAAAACTAACTTAAAACTAAACTGAATTGTAGATAAAATCAGCTTAGTTTTAGTTTTCTTTTCATTTTTACATTTGACTTCTTGTAATAACGGGCTAACACCAGTAGGTGGCAGCATAGCGGCTGCTGCATAACGCACAAGAACAAGAAGTTGTTCCAGGCAGAAAACGTCAAAGTCCAATATGGGAACATTTGTGGGATAAAAGCTAAAAGTGAAAAATCCCACTAATGTGATAGTCCACCTTCGAAGTTCTCACAGAGAAGCAGGAGACCACAAACACAGCAAACCTTACATCAGTGTCAGCATTATTTCCTCCTTTTCAGCTTCTACTAATCAAGACTTTTCCTCCTAATACCTGAAAACTAAAACTATACAAAAACTAAACTTTTCATTTTATCCATTTTTACTGTGTTGTGTTCAGTTTGACTTGTTGAGATAACGGGCTAGTACCATAGACTGTATATAAGAAAATGGACGTAACATCCGTGATGTCACCCATTGGTTTGTGGACTGCTGCTCGGAAGCCAATAGTTTCGGATCTGAGCAGCGCCATCTTGAAAATTTCCGGTGCATGCTGGGAAAAATAAAAACACGGATTCTACTTATATGGGCATCAGGAGGAGCATGAGGCGCCCTCCTGAACCTGTGAACCAATCAACCTGTCAATCACGACGTAGCCACGCCCTAATGCATACCCTGCTTTATCGTCACATATAAAATCAGGGAGGCCAAAATGTCCCAAATGAACATCATACTGCATTGAAGAAGGCTTTAAACTAGCGATTGAGACCATAAACACATTTTGAAAACGTTTACTGAGGTTAGAAATCAAGCGAGAAGTTGGTGAATTCTCCATTGACTTGTATAGAGACGGAAGTCCTTTTGACACCAAAACGGTCGCCCCCTGGTGGCCTTTTGATAGAATGCAGTTTTAAGTTACTTCCGCGTTGGCCTCGTTTCAGAGGACCGGAACTCCCCGCCTGGCTAGTACCAGTAGGGAGAACACAAACACAAACACAGCTCATTTTTACCTCAGTGTCAGCATTATTTTATCTTTTTCAGCTTCTACTAATCAAGGCTTTTCCTCCTAATATCTGAAACAATAAACACTAAGACTAAAACTCCTTAATCACTTGTTAAACTAACTAAAACTAAACTGAAATAAAAAAGCAAACTGAAAAACTAAATAAAAATAAAAAAATAATGAAAATGTCAAAACTATAATAACCCTAGTTTACAATGAGAAGTATGGAAAAAAGTATGGAAAAGTGCACCATCCGGGTATTCATAGTGCATACTGCATTTTTCCATACTTCTACCAGTGTGAACGCACTTATGCACCCAAAATATTAAGGGTAAGTACAGAAATATGAGATTTGAGTCACAGCGTCAGGTCTCATCTGATGCTAACGGTGAAATGGGGGGCCGTTGGGTATTTTGGGCTTACAGGGGTTGAACGTCAACAATCACTGTTGTTCATTGTGTGTATTATTGCATGTAATGTATTGTACCTTGAAGACACTTTATCTGAGCAGGGTGTATTTTTTTCACTATCGTTGGAGCAAGGGTAGCAGTTTCCCTCTGTTTTCCTTCAACAATGATTGATTTTTGTACAGCACACGAACACACTCACAGGTGACATCACGCTTTTGTGATTTTTGTGGTTGATGAAACATGATCAAATATCGAAAAACTTAAGGTGAATGTATGTAAACCTGCTCTCGATATTTTGTTTGTGAAGTTACCTCTACATCCCCATAGTGATGATGTCAAGATAGTTTGCACATGCCTACAAAAATGGCCGTCTGCTCTGTAGCCTTCGACGCTAAGGTGTTGCTCCGTGTTTTATTTTTTAGTTTCTACGTTAACCAATCGCATATTTCGGATCCGATTTGGCTCCAATATGTGTGGATTTATATGAGAAGCTTCCATTTGGAGTAAATACGGAGAAAAATAAGTGAAATCCTGCTACTATAGTTAGTTTACGTAGCCTCCGGAGCTGGAGGAAGCTTCCTGAAGCCGACCAATCAAAACAGAGTGGGCTCATTAGGAGGAGGGAGGGGCGCCTTAAAGAGACAGGAGCTAAAAACTGCCTGTTAATAGACAGAAGCTGAACTGAGAGGCTGCACAAAGAGCCAGTTTAAGATAAATAAGGAGGATTTTTCTTAACTGTAAATCATGCAAAAGTATTCCAGTAGAGCCCCAAGAATATAAATATAAACTTAGAAATGTGCAGATTACAATATGTGTCCTTTTAAGCAAAGTCTACTTCTTGTTTAATATAAATTAGTTAACATAGATTAAATCCCTGTAGTATTAATATGAACTAATGTAGCCGATACTGTTTAAAAATAAACTACTGCAATGGCTTTAGATTATACTACTGTAGATGATAATGACTAGCATGTTGAATATATAAATTCACACAAATGTAGTAGAAAGATTGGAGGTGTTTATTTGTGGTTTCCAAGATTATTCGTATATTAATGATTAAAATCAGGAGGCATAGACAAAAGATTGGGTTTTTTTTCTCTCTTTCAGGGCAACAGTCTGCTGGAGAATGAGCTTAAATATAAATGTTTCTTTTTATTATATAACTGGATGATTTCATTTTATTTTAAGCAGCGACCAAAAATCTTTTAATACCTTTAAGGGGAATTTAAGTGATTTCCTCCCAAATACTCAAAAGAAAACAAACTATTCTAGCTGAGAGAGAAACCAGACGGATTATTTGTTTTATGGTGTTTCTGCATGAAGACTCACTTTGCTGTAAACTGACTGAATGTGATTTAATATTTCAGGTGTATTTACAAACACTCGGCGAGCACACGGATATGTTTATTGTATAAAAGTCAAGAACCACTGAGAATGTATTTCTGCAATAATTTCTCTGAGTAATAAAAGCTTTTATGTGTCATTGTTTTGTGCTTTTCTTTGCCTCCATAAAGATCTTTATTTAGCGTTAATATTCAACTTTTAATGATAGATAAACAAGATATTTTATATGTATGTTAACAGCCTATGATGATTTATTTGGGGAACTGCAAACATCACATGAAAAAACTGATTTGATGATAGATGACCCTATCTCCATCTATCTCTATCTTTTCTTTAGTGTGAGATGTTTTTGTTATAAAGTTATTAAATGTGAAATTAAGTTTATGGTTTAAGTTTAATCTTCGTGTCGTCCTCCCGGGTCAAATTGACCCCGTCTGTTTTGACTGTTCCTTCTTTCCTCCCTTCCTCCCTCCCTCCTTCTTTCCTTCCTCCCTTCCTCCTTCTCTCTTTCCTTCGTCCTTCCTTCCATTCCTTCCTTCCTTCCTCCCTCCTTTCCTTCCTTCTTCCTTCCTTCCTTCCTCCCTACCTCCCTCCCTGATTTCCTTCCTTCTTCCGCCCTTCCTTCCTTCCTCCCTCCCTCCTTTCCTTCCTTCTTCCTCCCTTCCATCCTTCCTTCCTCCCTCCTTTCCTTCCGTCTGTCCTTCCTTCCTTCTCTCTTTCTTTCCTTCCTCTCTCTTTCCTCCCTTCCTTCTTTCTTCCCTACACCCCCCTTTCTTCCTTCCTTCTGTCCTTCCTTCCTCCCTCCCTCCTTCTTTCCTTCCCTCCTTCCTTTCCTTCCTCCTTTCCTCCTTCCTTCTCTCTTTCTCTCCTCCCCCTACCTTCCTCCCTTCCTTCTTTCGTCTGTCCTTCTTTCCTTCCTCCTTCCTTACTCCTTCCTTCCTTCCTTGACTCGAGGACAACAGGAGGGTAAAGTTAAGTTTAATTGTTTTATTTTTCTTAAACTAAGCACTTTAAGAAGCACAATCAAAAGCTTTCTTTAATGCACTTTATTTTAAAATGCCATCTTTATTTGATATAAGGAAAGAAAAAGTATTTATATCACTCTTTTTCAGTGTAAATACTAATAAATGAATTCTACTGTATTTATGTGACAGTCTATAATCTAGCCACTAGACACAGATGCTGATGTAACTACGATGCTACTTCAAGGTGCTGAAAAATAACACGGACATTATGACGTTCAGGACCAAATTAGACCTCAGTGAATTTTAAATGTATAACTACTTATAGTTTTAAAGGTTAATTAACAAAAACAAGGAGAAATGAGAATATTACTATATTTAGCTGCACTTCATTGGCTCCCAGTGTCTTTTAGAATAGTTTTTAAGTTTCTTTTATTTGTTTTTAAAGCTCAGAATGGTTTGGGACCAGCCTACATCACTGACGCTCTGTCGTTCTATAATCCAAAGCTGGGTTTTTAAATATACATAATATTTTACTCCTAAAGAAAATAGGATGATTAGATTAGATTAGATTAGATTGTACTTTATTAATCCCACAACGGGGAAATTCACTTGTAACAGCAGCAAACAGAAGCAAAAAGAGGTAATCCACAACAAACAGAAACTCCTTAAACATATACAATAAACAAACAAACAAACAAGTGCTAAATGAGCTAAACGAGTACTAAATGTAAAACAAGCACTAAAAGTAAAGTGACCAGAATATAAATAATATTGCACACGATAAACAGTTTGGAATGTCAAAAATATTAATAGAGATATAAATATATGGTGAGTAGTTGTGGTAATTGAGAAAAAGTAAAGAAACTACAAAATGTTTATGTTATGCAGGTATTGTAGAGTCTGACAGCGGTAGAATGAAAGACCTACTAAAAGCTGTATGAGATGTTTTATTTGTTTTTTCTGTAAAGCACTTTTAGCTACATGCCTTGTATGAAAGGTGCTCTAAAAATAACGTTTATTATTATTTTTAAATTATTATTATTATTATTATTATTATTATTATTATTATTATTATATTATATTATTATTATTATTGTTGTTATTATATTATATTATTATTATTATTATTATTATTATTATTATTATTATATTATTATTATTATTGTTGTTATTATATTATATTATTATTATTATTGTTGTCTTCTTTCCAAATCCTCAAAAGAACACAAACTATTCCAGCTGAGAGAGAAACCAGACGGATTATTTGTTTTATGGTGTTTCTACATGAAGACTCACTTTGCTGTAAACTGACTGAATGTGATTTAATATTTCAGGTGTATTTATTATTATTTTTAAATTATTATTATTATTATTATTATTATTATTATTATTATATTATATTATATTATATTATATTATATTATATTATATTATATTATATTATATTATATTATTTTATATTATTATTGTTGTTATTATATTATTAATAATAATAATATAATAATAATTTATTATTAATGCCACCTGTTGTAAAGGTTAATTCCTTTAAGTGTAATTACCTCCTCCGGCCTGCAGGGGTCGCAGCATCTTCAGCTCGCGACTCTCTCGAGCTTCCGTGTGTTGATTAAAGCTTCCACCGGAAGTGTGCTTGTCCTCTTCTACCAGGCCGATCCAACATGGTGGGTACTTTATTCACGACTACCTCGACTATCTAACACAATCCTGCTGTTTTAACGCCGTTATCACCCCGGTAACTCCATCAGCGGTGACCGGACTCTCTCTAACATCTAATAATCACAGTATTGATCATGGATGACGTCAGGGAAAGGTTTAATTTGGGGTATTTTGTTGCTAACTGAGGAGACTGAGAGACGCTGAATGAACCGCGTTTATTATTAATATTAATGTGGTTTAATGTAAAGGGAGCCGCATGATTATAGGGATATGTTATATGTTGTGAGTAAGAGTGGTTAAAAATGGGTTAAATTATTAATTAATATGAGTTAGCAGGAGTTAGCCACCAAATGCTAATCAATGCAGAGTGAGACTGCAGGTCAAATCCTGCAAGCATGTCTCAGTGAGTATATGCATGTGTGTGTTTAAAATGCTGTAATCATTCCTCTTGTTCATACTGATCATTAGAAGATCCTTTCATAATGTATTTATATGTAATGGAAGTGATGGAGGAACAAAATCTGTGTAAAAATGTGTTTAAAAGTTGATCTGAAGCTAATATGAAGCTTCAAATTTAGTAGACATGATTCTATGTTACAGTGTTTTTAGTGCCAAAGTTCCTCCTTTTGTTACTATACTTCCACCACAGCTCAACATGGAAACACTAAGAGGAAATTTGATTTAATTGTTTAATTGTTGATAAGTGCAACCCTGTATCGAAAGTGGTCATGGCGTCCTCATCGTCAGGTCATTGATAGTACAGGAACATGAAACCTGCGAGCCTTTCCCGTGTTTGAAGGAGAATCTGTTCCTATCAAACCCTGGCGCTCTCAGACAAACCTTTATTTAAACAAAGACACCTCATGGCAGCCAAAGTTGACCATTGAAGGGTGATTTAACCATCAATTAATGCACCTTCTAACACACTATGCTGTGAAATCTAGCTTTTAACTCCTTCTTACATGTCTCTTGTGAATGAATAACTGATCCGTGTTGTGTCTTCAGGGACGAGTCAGGACCAAGACGGTGAAAAAGGCCGCCAGGGTCATCATCGAGAAATACTACACCCGGCTGGGTAACGACTTCCACACCAACAAGCGGGTGTGCGAGGAGATCGCCATCATCCCCAGCAAGAAGCTCCGTAACAAGATCGCCGGGTGAGTTTGTCAGTGGAGAGGGCGTTAGACCAGGGGTGTCAAACATGCGGCCCGAGGGCCAGATACTGCCCGCAGATGGGTGTGATCAGGCCGGCTTTCTGTCCTGTGTTCTTTTCCTTCCTTCAATCTGTCCTTCCTACCTTCCTTTTTTCCTTTCTTCGTTCCTTCCATCTGTCCTTACTCCCTTTCTTCCTTCTGTTCTTCCTTCCTCCCTACCTTCCTTTTTTCGTTCCTTCCTTCCATCTGTCCTTACTCCCTTTCTTCCTTCTTCCCTCCATTCCTTCTGTCTGTCCTTCCTTTCTTCCTTCCATCTGTACTTAGTCCCTTTCTTCCTTCTGTCCTTCCTTCATCCCTTCCTTCTGTCTGTCCTTCCTTCCTTCTGTCTGTCCTTCCTTTTTTCCTTCCTTTCTTCCTTCCATCTGTCCTTACTCCCTTTCTTCCTTCTGTCCTTCCTCCCTTTCTTCCTTCTGTTCTTCCTTCCTCCCTTCCGTCTGTCTGTCCTTCCTTCTTCCCTCCCTTCCTTCCTTCTGTCCTTCCTCCCTTTCTTCCTTCTGTTCTTCCTCCCTTCCTTCTGTCTGTCCTTCCGTCTGTCTGTCCGTCCTTCACTGTCTCTTTCCTACCTTTCTTCCCTCTTTCCTTTTTGCCTGTCTTTCCTTCCCTTCTTCCTTCCTTCCCTCCATCTTTTTAATGATCCGTCCTACATCAGATCAAATTGTTCTGTATGTGGCCCCTTGAATGAAAATGAGTTTGACACCTCTGGCGTAGACGATGTTTTAAATATAAAATAAGTGCCACCCTGTATCGAAAGTGGTCATGGCGTCCTCATCGTCAGGTCATTGATAGTACAGGAACATCAACCTGTGAGCCTTTCCCGTGTTTGAAGGAGAATCTGTTCCTATCAAACCCTGATGCTCTCAGACACTTTAACACTCATCCAACAAATCTCATGTTGCAGAGTGTTAAACTAACAATGAACTGAGCTATTAACAAGCTGTATACGTCTGTTATTGTCCCAAAACTGTTAAAAACACATCAGTGAGCCACATAGCTGCACCTGAGGAGAGTTTAGTTGCTTAGAAACGGCTCCAAAGAGTAAAAACAGCATATCTATCTCTCTGTAAAGGCAGATATTGGAGACATTTTAATCGTTCTCAGTCTAATATCGTCACATCACACACCCCTGCTGTGCTGTGGAGCTTTTTGTTTTTGTCCTAAAACTGTTAAAAACATGTTAGTGAGCCACACAGCTTCATTAAAGGAGAGTTTAGTTGCTTTAAATTGTTTAGAAAAGGCTCCAAAAAGTTGGAAAACAGCATCAAGTTTTCACTCAGGAACGTTTTACTGAGTCAGAAAGAAGCCACTGTGCATCAGGAAGTTTAAACAATCACATTTTTCTTAAATATTTGGGGCTGCCCATGTTAATCAGACTCTGATCCAGCCATTGTAAGGTCCTCAGATGTTTTTTAAGACTTCGTTATTTGCACCACAACAAACTAGCAGTGAGGCTCGTGTGGACGGAGCTGCGTCCTCGTGCGTGCTCAGCGGTCTTCTTCCTCACACACACACAAAAAATATACTTAAATACTTTCCAGCTAATGGATTCCTCATGTTAACCAAAAGTTGATTTATGTGCGGTGTTTTAAACCCACAGTGTACTAACGATCTCTGCAGAAGGAAATGTAGCTTTTAAAACCCGGAGATGTTTCACTCACATATTTCTTGTTCTCGAAACGGCTCCAAAGACTTTGAACAGCGTTTTTTAAACAAGTTTTACTCTTTAAAGTGTCTCTAAAGAAAGAAGCAAACATGCATGAAGACACCTTTCTCTTGACAGTAAACAATCACTTCATAAAAAACATTTTTTGGCTCGCCGTATTGATCAGATTCTGATCCAAACATTGCAAGTTTCTCATGTTTAGTACAAAGACTTGCAGCCTCGTGCACGCTCAGCAGGCCGCTTCCTGACACGGAAATACTACTAAAGTAAGTGTTTAGTCTTAAGGAGCCGTTTGGTAAACAAGTGACCAGCGTTGTCAGAGTCTTCTCTCATAAATATCTTTGTTTCTTGAGAGTTTAGTAACTTAAATGTATTTAGAAACGTCTCCAAAGACTAAAAACAGTGTCGAGTTTTCACTGTATAGTATTTGTGTCCGTGCATCAGGAAGTGTTTCTTTTTCTTTCCTCCACGCTGGCCGCATTAATCAGACTTATTTCATATATAATATTTAACAACACACATTTACATATTTACTCACACACTCACAGTTTTATAACATATTCACTTGAGTATAATATCAAAACATTCAGCATATAACATTCACACTGTAAATTAACACATGAACACATGTTTAGTACAAAGACAATCCTCCTCGTGCACACTCAGCAGGCTGCTTCTTGACATTTAGTTTTTTGGAGCTGTTTTCTAAACAATCTAAAGTAACCAGCGTTGTTACAGAGTGGAGCGTCTTCTCTCATCAATATCTTTGTTTCTTCTTGAATCTCTGAAGACTACAAACAGTGTCGAGTTTTCCCTGTATAGTATTTGTGTGTCTCCGTGCATCAGGAAGTGTTTCTAATGGCGGTTTAAAAAAAAAATCACCTTTTTTTCCCTCCACGCTGTCCGCATTGATCAGACTCCTAACACTCATCACTGTTTATAACATATTCAGTTGAGTATGATGATATAACACCCACACGAAAAATTAACACATGATCCAGACATTATACGTTTCTCACATGTTTAGTACAAAGTTAAGACGTTGTTATCCGCAGCACAACAAACTAACAGACCTGCGTCCTCGTGCACTCACTCAGTCAGATCACTTCCTGACACGGAAATACTACGAAATATTTAGTCTTTTGGAGACGTTTTCTAAACAATCTAAAGTATCCAGTATTGTCACAGAGTGGAGCGTCTTCTCTCATAAACTATCTTTGTTGAGTTTAGAAACGGCTCCAAACACTAAAAACAGCGTCGAGTTTTCACTGTAAAGTATTTGTGTGTCTTCGTGCATCAGGAAGTGTTTCTCATGGCGCTTTTTTTTTCCTCCACGCTGGCCGCATTGATCAGAATCCTAACATACATCACTGTCCAAAACATAATCACTCAAGTATAATATCTAACATTCAGCATATATAACACCTATAGAAAATGATCTCAGGTGTTTAATATGTAGTTAAGACTTTGTGATACGCAGCACAACAAACTCGTTGCACGCTCACTCAGATCTCTTCATGACACAGAAATAATAGGGTTTTTTTTAAGTATTTAGTCTTTTAGAGCTTTTTCTAAACAATCTAAAGCAACTTTAGAGGTGTTTTTCCCACCCTGACAATGAATATAATCCTCTGAAAAACACAATACATACATATATTATTAAAATATATATATTAATTCATATTTATTTAAAACATTCATATATTAAATATTGTATAAAATAGTGTCAATCAGCAGGTTCTGTGCAAAATAATCTGAAAGAAACAAACAAAACAGACATAATATTGTTAAATTGCACCAATTTTTCTTAAGTAAATAGACAGTTTATTATTGTAAAGTTATAATATATACATTACATATTTGCAGGTTGTTGTTCAATGGTTTTAATGGTCAAACTGGGCTGTGTATGTATGTGGCTCTTGAATTAAAATGAGTTTAACCAGTGTTTTCAGAGTGGAGCGTCTTCTCTCATAGATGATCTTTGGGTTTTGTACAGAAAGTTTCGTTTTGACATCGAGCTGCAGCTGCTGCCGAGCTCTTTAGTGTCATTTTTAACATCTGAAAGTGACACTGAAGTTTTATCTAATAAGCTTTCAGAGTTACACACACCGGCAGCGGCTTGTGTGCATATTTCTCTGCTATCTCATCACTTTAATTACAATAAGGTGCTTTTTTCTTTCACGTGTTTTTGTGTGTTTCTAACCTCAGTGGTTTGTGTCTCTGCAGGTATGTGACGCATCTGATGAAGAGGATCCAGAGGGGTCCAGTCAGAGGCATCTCCATCAAACTGCAGGAGGAGGAGAGAGAGAGGAGGGATAACTACGTCCCAGAGGTCAGTGAACGCATCGCTGTGTTATCATGTTTTCTTTTTTTTTAAACTCGGAACGAAACTTAAAGTGAAAGCAGGAAAGTTTTGCTGCTTTTTTACAATCTGTGCTATTTAATACAGTAATATATGTGAATATTCTGGTTTATAATCAGAAGATGAGATCAAATGTGTTTTAATTTGGTGATTTCTGCAGCTGTAGTTAAACATGTCTGATATCAGTTATTGATCAGCAGATTTAGTTTGGTTTCTTTTCTGTGTTTTTGCTGTCGTTAAACATCTTAATCGTCACATCAAAGCAGCAACAGGATGAATTATTTGATGCTTTTTAATAGTTAAGCATCTTTTTTTAAACCTGTGTAAACGTCAGATGATGTAATGCTGATCAATTATTAACATGGCATTAAAGAAAGGACGATAATCAGCTGATCTGAGTTTGTTTTTAATCAAATCATTTAGTAATAATAAAAATAATAGTAATACATACCACTAAAAGGATAACATGCACAAAAACATAATTGAAATATATATTTATTAACCTTTAAACAAACAACCTGCACCAGGAAATACAAACATATATATATATATATATATATATATATACATGTTTTATACCTTTTTAATAAGGGCAACGTTTCCTGGTGGAGACACAACTCATAAAACCCCAAAATATACAATTTAAAGTTATTTGTGGGAATTTTTTACTTTATTTTCCTGTTTTAAGGGTTAAAATAAGGGAACTGGGGTTTAAAAAGTGTTCAGGTTTGACTTTTGTCTGCATGTTTTTAATGTTTTCTCATGTTGAAATGTAACATGACGTTAACCTGCTGGAGAAATTATCAATAATAATAACAATAGAGGATCAGGTTGTTATTTAAACATGTGTGCTCCAGTCAAGTGATTCAATTGAAGCTGAAATCACTGTATTTATGTATTTATTTATTATTTGTGTGTCCACCCTGTATCGAAAGTGGTCATGGCGTCCTCATCGTCAGGTCATTGATAGTACAGGAACATCAACCTGTGAGCCTTTCCCGTGTTTGAAGGAGAATCTGTTCCTATCAAACCCTGATGCTCTCAGACAAACCTGCTGCTGCTGCATGCTTATATGTTCACTTTGTTTTAATTAGCTTTTCTTTTGGGGCCTGTTTTAACTTTTTGTATTTTAAAAAAGAATATTTGAGTATATTCTGATTTTTAAATGTCAAATATGAGAATTTAGTCAAAGTACAATCTGAACACTTTTTTTCATTTATTGTCAATCAAATTTTATTTATACAGCAGCTTCTCATTCAGGTTAATGTAGATTAATAGTGCTTCATTTGTTTAACAAGCTGAAAAACAGAAAAAATAAGACAAATGTTTTTTTTTCTTTTAAATGATTTAGGGGCTTATATAAAAAATCTAAAGTAAGAGAAAATAAAGGTGAAAGTAAGTTTATTTAAAGTTTTAAAAAAAGACAACTAAAGTAAAATGAAATACAGTAAGTAATGAGACTAAACTAGGGTTAAAAAAAAAAACAGACTAATAAAATCAATGAGTATTATTTAATTGAATACTTAAGAAAACATTTAATCTAGTTGTTAAAGTTGATAATTAAAACAGGAAGTGCTGCTAATTACCAAACATTCCTTTTTTGTTTTAATGAGGGATGTTTTTTATTATATTGTAATTGCATCAAACAGTAAAGTGAAGCAGCTCATTAAGATCTGTAGCTTAAGGAGCTTTAATTTAGTGACCTGAGTCGAGTGTTTTCAGACTTAAAATCACATTTTATTTGTAGTTTTAATGTTTTTAAAAAGTGATAATTAGCCTAAATGTTCCTCTGCTGTCAGAAAACAGTGTCAGAGGTTTAATATCTCATCATCTTCTCTCTTTGTGTTTTACCTGTGCAGGTTTCCGCTCTGGACCAGGAGCTGATTGAAGTTGACCCAGACACCAAGGAGATGCTGAAGCTGCTGGTAAGTTTCTCTGTAACAGTTATTCTGTTAGTTATTCACCTCACAGCCTTTAACCACCAGATTAACAGATGTGGATCAATGTTCTGGTGTCAAATTTACTCTTCAAACCAACAAAGACTGATTTAAATGTCAGATATTCAAAATATATCAGGAAAGACCAAAAAAAAATCAGCAAGTTTTCTCACATAAGAACCCTTTGTCGGTCCCATTTAACTTTTAGGTCAATCTTTAGCACTTGTATGAGGTATGTAATGCACAGACACACCATCAGGTTGTTCTATGGTTGCTATAGATACAGGTTGTTCTATGGTTGCTATAGATACAGGTTGTTCTATGGTTGCTATAGATACAGGTTGTTCTATGGTTGCTATAGATGCAGGTTGTTCTATGGTTGCTATAGATACAGGTTGTTCTATGGTTGCTATAGATACAGGTTGTTCTATGGTTGCTATAGATACATGTTGTGCTTTAGTGTATATACAAAGAATAACACAAATCACTGCTGACATCAGAGATCCTGCTGGAGACATTTATGAAGTTGACAGAATGAGTCTCTAACATGTTTTTAATAAAAAGTTTAGAACAAATGAGGTGTGAATGAGTCTGTAGAGGTCTTTAAAACATCACATTTAGGCTCAATGAGGAAATAATCCATGCTTTATGTTATGTCCTCAAAGAGGAAGGAAAAGCAAAATAGCACTTTCTTGGTGTCACCTACAAGGGGTTAAGAAAAAAGTACTTAATTTGAATTAATGAAGTTATATAAGGAAGAAAATGTCCAGATTTGACTTTTTCTAATGCACATTTTAATTAATTTCAGCAGCGTCTCATATCATAACATGCTGGATAATTAAAGTACAGGATCAGGTTGTTATTTAAACATGTGTGCTGCAGTCAAGTGAAGCTAAAATCACTGTATTTATGTATTTATTTATATTTATTTGTGTGTCCTCCCTGTATCGAAAGTGGTCATGGCGTCCTCATCGTCAGGTCATTGATAGTACAGGAACATCAACCTGTGAGCCTTTCCCGTGTTTGAAGGAGAATCTGTTCCTATCAAACCCTGATGCTCTCAGACAAACCTTTACTTCTTTAAATGAAACCCTTTTTAACATTATTCTCCTGGTATTTTTAAGTCTCACGCCTCTTTTCTCTCTGGTTTGTTGTGCAGGACTTCGGCAGTCTGTCCAACCTGCAGGTCACCCAGCCAACCGTCGGCATGAACTTCAAGCAGCCCCGAGGAGTTTAGACGTCTGTAAAGTTTCTTCCTAATAAAAACCTCTGTGGAGAAAAAAAACAAACAACCAACTACTTGTGGGAGTCTCTTTTATTTTAAAAATAATTGATGATTTAAACCCTTAAATTATCTTTTTTTTATTTTACTATTCTGTTGATGTTTAGAAACAATCAGGAATCACATTTAAATGTTTAATAAATGAGTAAAAAACTAACGAACCTTTCCTTCAGTTTTTGGCTCATAAACACAAACTTTACTCCGACTTTCTTCGTGAGTTTGTTTTTTTATCGAAGCATATTTTGACCTGCAGGTTATTTCTAGAGTTTTATAAACAGTCAGATGCTTCTATAAATGTCTTAACGCAGCCAAAAGCTACTTTTTAATTTCATGGTTAAAGGTATAGGAATAAATTAATATCAATCTTTACATACAGCAACAGGAATGAAACTTAAAATTTGATGCTTTTTGAAAGTTGATAAAAAGTCTCTAATAACATTAAAAAAATGAAGAGGATGTGAAAATGTGTCACTGAGAGGAGTTTAAACACTCAACAGCAAAAAGTATGCTTGAAAATCCATCAGACAAATATCAGCGAGCGTTAGTTTGTTTCTGTAAATGAATGAATAAATAAAAATGTCAAACATGAACATAGAGACAGATGAAGGCAGCAGTGTCTCATGTCTGTTCAGCTTCACTCCTGAATCCTGCAGCTTTTCCTCCGTCTGATGGAGATGATGCAACTATCATCATTACCAATCAACTAAGGCTGCAACTAATTATTATCATTATCAATTAATCTGCTGCATTAATAGTTTTGTCAATGAATTTAGTGTAAAAATGGTGTTTTTTATAACCCGAATGGAGAGATCCAGTTTATTTTCATTTGTGACCATAAATGATTCATATACTCACATTTGTGAAGATGAAAAAAAAGGCAAATATAAAATGATAATTATCAAAATGGTCAATTAATCGGCTAATAGTTGCAACTCAGTAATCAGTCAGTTTTCTCAAAGATATTTACTATCATATAAGTCAACTGAAAAGCTGAATTGACGTGCTAAATGATGATTATAATCGTTTTTATTATTTATTATTATGGCTTATCAAGAAACATTAAATATAAAACATTTCAGATTAACTGGAGAATTACATACAGTGAAGAAATCTGATGGAAAAACTTCAAAATTAAAGCCAAATTTTTTTTAGATTTGCCCTGGATTGAGATGTTGCCTAAATGGTTTCTTTAGTATAAATGTTCAGGGTGTTAATCTTTCCCTATTGCTGCTGTTTTTTTAGTAGTCTTGCACTTATAATATGATGTGATATAATATATATATATATGATAATAATAATAAGCTGCAGATTTTAAATCCTCCAGTTTCCCAAAAGGTTGTAAGAATCATTAAAACTCATTAAACTTCAATTTTTAATCAAAGGCTGAAATATGTTTAGATGTTCATCACATATGTGGACACTCTGGTTGCCATGCCAACCACCGCTCACCTTTTTAAACAGCAGTGAAACAATGAGGAGCCATTGGGGGAAAAAGCAAGATAAAACACCTTTAATACAACATGATGACTGGACAATAAACATCAACCATTTATTATAGATTTATATTCTAGGCTACTTTACATGATTGTTTTTATATATACATATTTGTAAAATAAACATGTTAAAATAGACTCTTGGCTGTGTGATGTGACGGCTTTAGATGCACTTCAGCAGGAAGAAGTTGCAGAAAGCTCCTCTGGGACAGTCGCACATCTTCCCGATGCGAGATCCTTTCCTGACAGCGCAGTGCTCTCCCAGGTCGCACTGCAAAGACAACTACATTACACACTTTAATCATTCCCAGGTCGCACCGCAAAGACAACTACATTACACACTTTAATCATTCCCAGGTCGCACTGCAAAGACGACTACATTACACACTTTAATCATTCCCAGGTCGCACTGCAAAGACATCTACATTACACACTTTAATCATTCCCAGGTCGCACTGCAAAGACATCTACATTACACACTTTAATCATTCCCAGGTCGCACTGCAAAGACAACTACATTACACACTTTAATCATTCCCAGGTCGCACTGCAAAGACAACTACATTACACACTTTAATCATTCCCAGGTCGCACTGCAAAGACATCTACATTACACACTTTAATCATTCCCAGGTCGCACTGCAAAGACATCTACATTACACACTTTAATCATTCCCAGGTCGCACTGCAAAGACATCTACATTACACACTTTAATCATTCCCAGGTCGCACTGCAAAGACAACTACATTACACACTTTAATCATTCCCAGGTCGCACCGCAAAGACAACTACATTACACACTTTAATCATTCCCAGGTCGCACCGCAAAGACGTCTACATTACACACTTTAATCATTCCCAGGTCGCACTGCAAAGACATCTACATTACACACTTTAATCATTCCCAGGTCGCACTGCAAAGACGACTACATTACACACTTTAATCATTCCCAGGTCGCACTGCAAAGACGACTACATTACACACTTTAATCATTCCCAGGTCGCACTGCAAAGACATCTACATTACACACTTTAATCATTCCCAGGTCGCACTGCAAAGACATCTACATTACACACTTTAATCATTCCCAGGTCGCACTGCAAAGACATCTACATTACACACTTTAATCATTCCCAGGTTGCACCGCAAAGACATCTACATTACACACTTTAATCATTCCCAGGTCGCACTGCAAAGACGACTACATTACACACTTTAATCATTCCCAGGTCGCACTGCAAAGACGACTACATTACACACTTTAATCATTCCCAGGTCGCACCGCAAAGACGACTACATTACACACTTTAATCATTCCCAGGTCGCACTGCAAAGACGTCTACATTACACACTTTAATCATTCCCAGGTCGCACCGCAAAGACAACTACATTACACACTTTAATCATTCCCAGGTCGCACCGCAAAGACATCTACATTACACACTTTAATCATTCCCAGGTCGCACTGCAAAGACATCTACATTACACACTTTAATCATTCCCAGGTCGCACCGCAAAGACATCTACATTACACACTTTAATCATTCCCAGGTCGCACCGCAAAGACGACTACATTACACACTTTAATCATTCCCAGGTCGCACTGCAAAGACATCTACATTACACACTTTAATCATTCCCAGGTCGCACCGCAAAGACGACTACATTACACACTTTAATCATTCCCAGGTCGCACTGCAAAGACAACTACATTACACACTTTAATCATTCCCAGGTCGCACCGCAAAGAAATCTACATTACACACTTTAATCATTCCCAGGTCGCACCGCAAAGACATCTACATTACACACTTTAATCATTCCCAGGTCGCACCGCAAAGACGACTACATTACACACTTTAATCATTCCCAGGTCGCACTGCAAAGACATCTACATTACACACTTTAATCATTCCCAGGTCGCACCGCAAAGACATCTACATTACACACTTTAATCATTCCCAGGTCGCACTGCAAAGACGACTACATTACACACTTTAATCATTCCCAGGTCGCACTGCAAAGACATCTACATTACACACTTTAATCATTCCCAGGTTGCACCGCAAAGACGACTACATTACACACTTTAATCATTCCCAGGTCGCACTGCAAAGACATCTACATTACACACTTTAATCATTCCCAGGTCGCACCGCAAAGACGACTACATTACACACTTTAATCATTCCCAGGTCGCACTGCAAAGACATCTACATTACACACTTTAATCATTCCCAGGTCGCACTGCAAAGACATCTACATTACACACTTTAATCATTCCCAGGTCGCACCGCAAAGAAATCTACATTACACACTTTAATCATTCCCAGGTCGCACCGCAAAGACATCTACATTACACACTTTAATCATTCCCAGGTCGCACCGCAAAGACGACTACATTGCACACTTTAATCATTCCCAGGTCGCACTGCAAAGACATCTACATTACACACTTTAATCAATCCCAGGTCGCACCGCAAAGACATCTACATTACACACTTTAATCATTCCCAGGTCGCACTGCAAAGACGACTACATTACACACTTTAATCATTCCCAGGTCGCACCGCAAAGACAACTACATTACACACTTTAATCATTCCCAGGTTGCACCGCAAAGACGACTACATTACACACTTTAATCATTCCCAGGTCGCACTGCAAAGACATCTACATTACACACTTTAATCATTCCCAGGTCGCACTGCAAAGACGACTACATTACACACTTTAATCATTCCCAGGTTGCACCGCAAAGACGACTACATTACACACTTTAATCATTCCCAGGTCGCACTGCAAAGACATCTACATTACACACTTTAATCATTCCCAGGTCGCACTGCAAAGACATCTACATTACACACTTTAATCATTCCCAGGTCGCACTGCATAGACGACTACATTACACACTTTAATCATTCCCAGGTCGCACCGCAAAGACATCTACATTACACACTTTAATCATTCCCAGGTCGCACCGCAAAGACGACTACATTACACACTTTAGTCATTCCCAGGTCGCACCGCAAAGACAACTACATTACACACTTTAATCATTCCCAGGTCGCACCGCAAAGACGTGTACATTACACACTTTAATCATTCCTAGGTCGCACCGCAAAGACGTGTACATTACACACTTTAATCATTCCCAGGTCGCACCGCAAAGACGACTACATTACACACTTTAATCATTCCCAGGTCGCACCGCAAAAACATCTACATTACACACTTTAATCATTCCCAGGTCGCACCGCAAAGACGACTACATTACACACTTTAGTCATTCCCAGGTCGCACCGCAAAGACAACTACATTACACACTTTAATCATTCCCAGGTCGCACCGCAAAGACGTGTACATTACACACTTTAATCATTCCTAGGTCGCACCGCAAAGACGTGTACATTACACACTTTAATCATTCCCAGGTCGCACCGCAAAGACGACTACATTACACACTTTAATCATTCCCAGGTCGCACCGCAAAGACATCTACATTACACACTTTAATCATTCCCAGGTCGCACCGCAAAGACAACTACATTACACACTTTAATCATTCCCAGGTCGCACCGCAAAGACATCTACATTACACACTTTAATCATTCCCAGGTCGCACTGCAAAGACGACTACATTACACACTTTAATCATTCCCAGGTCGCACTGCAAAGACGACTACATTACACACTTTAATCATTCCCAGGTCGCACTGCAAAGACATCTACATTACACACTTTAATCATTCCCAGGTCGCACTGCAAAGACATCTACATTACACACTTTAATCATTCCCAGGTCGCACTGCAAAGACATCTACATTACACACTTTAATCATTCCCAGGTCGCACCGCAAAGACATCTACATTACACACTTTAATCATTCCCAGGTCGCACCGCAAAGACATCTACATTACACACTTTAATCATTCCCAGGTCGCACTGCAAAGACATCTACATTACACACTTTAATCATTCCCAGGTCGCACCGCAAAGACGACTACATTACACACTTTAATCATTCCCAGGTCGCACCGCAAAGACGACTACATTACACACTTTAATCATTCCCAGGTCGCACCGCAAAGACGTGTACATTACACACTTTAATCATTCCTAGGTCGCACCGCAAAGACGTGTACATTACACACTTTAATCATTCCCAGGTCGCACCGCAAAGACGACTACATTACACACTTTAATCATTCCCAGGTCGCACCGCAAAGACGACTACATTACACACTTTAGTCATTCCCAGGTCGCACCGCAAAGACAACTACATTACACACTTTAATCATTCCCAGGTCGCACCGCAAAGACATCTACATTACACACTTTAATCATTCCCAGGTCGCACTGCAAAGACGTGTACATTACACACTTTAATCATTCCCAGGTCGCACCGCAAAGACGACTACATTACACACTTTAGTCATTCCCAGGTCGCACCGCAAAGACAACTACATTACACACTTTAATCATTCCCAGGTCGCACCGCAAAGACATCTACATTACACACTTTAATCATTCCCAGGTCGCACTGCAAAGACGACTACATTACACACTTTAATCATTCCCAGGTCGCACTGCAAAGACATCTACATTACACACTTTAATCATTCCCAGGTCGCACTGCAAAGACAACTACATTACACACTTTAATCATTCCCAGGTCGCACTGCAAAGACATCTACATTACACACTTTAATCATTCCCAGGTCGCACTGCAAAGACGACTACATTACACACTTTAATCATTCCCAGGTCGCACCGCAAAGACATCTACATTACACACTTTAATCATTCACATATCAACACGTGGGTCAGATACAGAGGTCAGCAAACATCACATACTTCCCCTTTAACCTTTGTGTCGTCCTCCCGGGTCAAATTGACCCCGTCTGTTTTGACTGTTCCTTCCTTCCTTCCTCCCTTCCTCCCTCCTTTTCTTCCTTTTTCCTTTCCTCCTTCCTTCCTTCCATCCTTCCATCTTTCCTTATTTCCTTCCTTCATTCCTTCATTCATTCCTTCCTTTCTTCCTTCCTTCCTTCTATCTTTCCATCCTTTCCTTCCTTCCTTCTTTCCTTCCATCCTTCCATCTTTCCTTATTTCCTTCCTTCTTTCCTCCCTCCCTTCCTCCGTCCTTCCTACCTTCCTCCCTTCCTCCCTTTCTCTTTTCCTTCTCCCTCCCTCCCTCCCTCCCTCCCTCCTTCTTTCCTTTCTTCCGTCCTTCCTTCTTTCCTTTCCTCCTTTCCTTCCTTCCTTTCATTCCTTCCTTCCTTCTTTCGTTCCATCCTTCCATCTTTCCTTATTTCCTTCCTTCCTCCCTCCTTTTCTTCCTTCCTTCCCTCCTTTTCTTCCTTTTTCCTTTCTTCCTTCCTTCCTTCTATCCTTCCTCCCTTCCTTCTTTCCTTTCCCCCTTCCTTCATTCCTCCCTCCTTTCCTTCCTTCCTTCCTTCCTTCCTTCCATCTTTCCTTCCTTCCTTCCTTTCCTTCCTTCTTTCCTTCCATCCTTCCATCCATTTTTCCTTCTTTCCTTCCTTCCTTCCTTCTTTCCTTTCCCCCTTCCGTCATTCTTCCCCTTCCTTCCTTCCTTCCTTCCTTCCTTCCTTCCTTCCTTCCTTCCTTCCTTCCCCCCTTCCTTCATTCCTCCCTCCTTTCCTTCCTTCCTTCCTTCCTTCCTTCCTTCCTTCTTTCCTTCCTCCCTCCCTTCCTCCCTCTTTTTCTTCCTTCCTTCCCTCCTTTCCTTCCTTCCTTTCATTCCTTCCTTCCTTCTTTCGTTCCATCCTTCCATCTTTCCTTATTTCCTTCCTTCCTCCCTCCTTTTCTTCCTTCCTTCCCTCCTTTTCTTCCTTTTTCCTTTCTTCCTTCCTTCCTTCTATCCTTCCTCCCTTCCTTCTTTCCTTTCCCCCCTTCCTTCATTCCTCCCTCCTTTCCTTCCTTCCTTCCTTCCTTCCATCTTTCCTTCCTTCCTTCCTTTCCTTCCTTCTTTCCTTCCATCCTTCCATCCATTTTTCCTTCTTTCCTTCCTTCCTTCCTTCTTTCCTTTCCCCCTTCCTTCATTCTTCCCCTTCCTTCCTTCCTTCCTTCCTTCCTTCCTTCCTTCCTTCCTTCCTTCCTTCCTTCCCCCCTTCCTTCATTCCTCCCTCCTTTCCTTCCTTCCTTCCTTCCTTCCTTCCTTCCTTCCTTCCTTCCTTCCTTCCTTCCTCCCTCCCTTCCTCCCTCTTTTTCTTCCTTCCTTCCCTCCTTTTCTTCCTTTTTCCTTTCTTCCTTCCTTCCTTCTATCCTTCCATCCTTCCTCCCTTCCATCTTTCCTTCCTTCCTTCCTTTCATCCTTTCCTTCCTTCCTTCCTTCCTTCCTTCCTTCCTTCCTTCCTCCCTCCCTTCCTTCCTTCCTTCCTTCCTTCCTTCCTTCCATCTTTCCTTATTCCCTTCCTTCCTTCCTTCATTCATTTCTTCCTTCCTTCCTTCTATCTTTCCTTCCTTCCTTGACTCGAGGACAACAGGTGGGTTAACACATTTATCTCTCATCAGGATGAGGTGATTTTTTGCACTGTGCACCACAACATGATTATAAAGGTTTTGCTGAGTTTAAAGTACAAAAAAAGGCTTTAAACACAATGTGATCCAGCATACTACAACATTATATTATGTATAATCACTTCACAGTTAAGTCCATCTTGTTTAGTTTCTTTTGATCTAATTTCTGTGGAGATAAAAAACTAATTTGTGCTCAATTGATGTAATAATTCATGCTTTAGAATAACTAGTTTAGCCTGTTTTCCTCTTATAAACGGCATCAAACACCTTCAGTCAGCTGGAAGTTTAAAGAAAATCACATTATGTATTAAAACAATATTATACATACAGTATATATATATCTTTGTCTACAGTTTTTATGATATATATATAATGGACAAATAGAGAATTGACTCTTTTTATAAGGGATCTCTGAGATAACACAGTGTTCAAAATTAAACCTTTAAAATTAAATACGATCGCTCCATTGTGAAGGTGAATTAAAGGTGCAGTTTGTAGGATTTAGTGGCTCTAGTGAGAATAAAATATGACATTTATAATAAGTATGTTTTTAATTAGTTTATAATCACCTGAAAATAAGCATCACTGTGTTTTTGTTACCTTTCAGTAAGTTTTATGGCTACTGTAGGTTTATCTATTACTCTTGGAAGTAGAAGAGACGGGTATTCAGTTGGTTGTAATCTGCAGCTTCACCACTAGGTGGCACTAGATCCCACACACTGGTTAGAAATGACCAAATCGAGAGCATGAATTATTAAATTGAGAGCTTTTATCTTTCTCTACATGGCTCCTCCTGGGCACCGTACATTTCTGAATCCTTTAATTTCTAATGAAAGTAAGTTTTGACATCTCGTGCCAAACATAGAGTAGATATACAGTAGAAGAAAGCATCTACTTGCATATTAAACTTGATATAAATGTAAAAAAGCATCATTAATATTACTGATTAGCATCTTTAACATTATCAGACATGTCAGTCAGTTTATCAGACTGCAGGTTTTTAGTGTTGTTTTACTTTTAGAAGCTCAGCAGCTGATTTGTGCAGATTGTGCCTTTAAATATTAACTAGATAAATGTCACATAAATCCAAGCTGTTCAAGATGATTGACAATAATGTGAGAATATTAAAATATAGCCTGTGCAGATCATGACATATCAATAAGTACATTTAGGTGTAAATGTCTAAATGGAGGATTACACACAAAACGTTTAAATCCACATTACGTGTCAAACTGATGAAGGTCTTAAACTACTATTTATTTATGAGTGAATGTGTTCAGAGTGCAGCGGCTCAGACTCACAGAGGGAACCTGTCCATATTTCTTCTCCCACGGATTAATCCTCTTGGTCTGCAGTTTCTCCAGCACTTCATGCAGATCGCCCAGCTGAGAAAACACACACACACACACACACACACACACACACACACACACACACACACACACACACACACACACACACACACACACACACACACACACACACACACACACACACACACACAGTCAGTGTTAAAGGATAAAACTGGTGATTTTCTACTTTACCTCTTAATATCAACACATTTCATGTTTGCAGATTAAAACCAACAATGAACTGATCTACTCTAATATTTTATTTTTATATTATCAGCATTTTATTAAAGATTAGATCACATTAGATCTTTATTTTGAGCTTTAGATTCACTCAACTGAAATAAAACACTGATATAATGATTCAGTGTTGAAACAGATTATGGCAATAACTAAAACACTGAGGAACTTAAAACATTACACATTGATGATTGAATAATTATTTTAAATGATTTTTAAGGCAAACATACCTAAATGAATTTGCTGGTTCGTTTCTCAAATGTGAAGATTTTATAGTTTTTTTTTTGTTCTCTGATAATAAAAAAGATTTTTGTGTTTTAAGACACAAGAAGACATTTGAAATCATCAACTTGGGCAAATTATAACAGATATTTTTCACAGTTTACTGACATTTTATATTTTACAGACAAAACTCAGTGGTTCCTGTAGCTTCAGTTCATGTATAATAACAGCATATTATAATAGGAGCTGTATTATTTACCAAGGTTTATTTTATGAATAATGTTAATACTAACAATAATAAATATAGCCTAATGGTAGCAATATTTATAATTATTAATAAATGTATTTTTATTGCAGCTACACAGATACAACTTTGTAAAAGAAACAATTAATAAATTGCATTTTTAGCTATTTATTCCTTTTTTTTAAAGAAAAAGTTGCATTTAAATGTGTATTTAAATGTTTTTACTATTTTTTTTTGTGATGTATGATGTGATATCTGATGCTGGTTTCCAGTCCAAAAATGGACAATCAAGTTGTTTTGATTTGATTATTAGGGAGATGATAATAGGTAATAGATAATAATAATGATAATAATGTTTTTATTGTTTTTTATTATCATTATTAATTTATTTAGGCTATATAGCCTTTAATGTTATTAACCTATCTATAGGTTTTATGGTAATTATTTAAATATTCTAAAATATTTTTATTTAAAAACTCATTTAACTTAAATAAATACTAAAGAATTATAGTTTGAACCACACTGATACATTAAACACTGAAACATAAAAGGTAAATATATAATTAAAGATAGATACATAAATAATATAGAGTGTGGAGATGATCTAAAAGTCTTCATCTACCTAATAAATAACACATTTGAAGTGTAAAAATATAATAATGATAATAATATATGGATTTATAACTTTTAATATTTATTAGTTTGTAACCAAAAATATTTTTATTTAAATACTCTTTTAATTTAAATAGCTTAATACTAAATAATTATAGTTTTTATAGAGAAAATTTAAGATACATAACTAAATAATAAATAATGGGGTGGTGATCTTAAAGTCTACATTACACATTTGAATAAAATAAGTGTAAATAAATATAAAAATGATGTAATAGGATACTGTAATATCTAATTTAATAATGTAATATCTAATATAATAATATAATAATGTAATAATTGGGACTCACCAGTCTGTTGGAGTTGTATGGGTATTGTTGCACCGCTCTTTCGTCCCTCTCGGCCTCCGTCGTCCTCCCCGCCGGACAGAGCGCGCACAGCAGCCCCGCGCATAGCACAGCACGCGCCCACATGTTGCCAAAAAAACCTGGAGAACAAACTTCCGTCTGTCCGCGAGCTCCTCCAGCTGTTTCTGCCAAGAGCTGCACCGGGGATCATTTGGAGGAAGCCACGTGGCCCCGCCTCCTCGACGTCACCTGTATGACGTAGAGCAGGAGGGTCAAAGTCATCTTCATTCAATTTGATCTGATGAGGATTAGGATTATTAAAAAGAGGGAGGGAAGGTGGGAAGGGAGGGAAGGAAAGAAGGGATGGAGGAAGGAAGGAGGGAGGGAAGGAAGGAAGGAAGAAAGGAAGGACAAATGGAAGGAGGGAAGGAAGGAAGGGAGGAAGGAAGGAAGGAAGGAAGGACAAATGGAAGGAGGGAAGGAAGGAAGGGAGGAAGGAAGGATAGAAGGAAGGAAGGAGGGAAGGAAGGAAGGAGGGAAGGAAAGAAGGAGGGAAGGAGGGTTAGGGTTATTAAAAAGAGGGAAGGAAGGAAGAAAAAATGGAGGGAAGGAAGGAAGGAAGGAAGGAAGGAAGGAAGGAAGGAAGGAAGAAAGGAAAGAAGGAGGGAAGGAAGGAAGGAAGGATGGATGGAAGGAGGGAAGGAAGGGAGGGAGGAGGGAAGAGAGGAAGAAGGGAAGGAAGGAAGGAGGGAAGGAAAGAAGTAGGGAAGGAGGTGTTAGGGTTATTAAAAAGAGGGAGGGAAGGAAGAAAAAATGGATGGAAGAAAGGAGGGAAGGAAGGAAGGAAGGAAGGGAAGGAAATTTTTTAAAATCTATTTTATTATTTTTCTTGTGTGCACAGTATAAAAAACAACCTAATCTTTTGGGACTTCGGGGGCTCTGCAGTGCTTAAATGAGTTTAACAGTGTGTCTGTGTCTTCCTGTTTACTGTGACATCGATCCAAAGCAGGAACAGATTTGAAGTGATTTGCTTTTGATAAACTCCTTCCTTCCTGCCTGCAGAATATTTCAGGGCCGACTCGCCGAAATGAATCTGTGCAAAGCCGCGGCTGGTGAAGGACAGACGGAGCGTTTTCCTATTTCCTTTTCATATTTAACTTTTAAGAAGTTGAATGTATTTCTTTCCTCCTGCTGCGCTTCTATTTATATTTCATATTAGCGTGCAGGGATGAAGGTATTAATGTCCCCAAACCTTCATATAAACACAACTTAAACCCTTCTGACACACAGAAGCTGCATCTTTAAATCCTCTGAAGCCCCTCAGATGGTAAACAGGGAGGTTTGTTGAAGGACAAGACGCACACACACACACACACACACACACACACACACACACACACACACACACACACACACACACACACACACACACACACACACACACACACACACACACACACACACACGCACTAAAAGACAGGCTGTGTGTTAACATTACACTCATTATTTCCACAATATGATTGTTTGGTTTCAGGATTCTCCACAGCAAGATTCATACATGAAGCTCATAATACTGCAGTACTTTTACTGTAATACTGCATACTACATCGCTCATAATACTGCAGTACTTTTACTGTAATACTGCATACTACATCGCTCATAATACTGCAATACTTTTACTGTAATACTGCATACTACATCACTCATAATACTGCAGTACTTTTACTGTAATACTGGATACTACATCACTCATAATACTGCAGTACTTTTACTGTAATACTGCATACTACATCGATCATAATACTGCAGTACTTTTACTGTAATACTGGATACTACATCACTCATAATACTGCAGTACTTTTACTGTAATACTGCATACTACATCACTCATAATACTGCAGTACTTTTACTGTAATACTGCAGTACTTTTACTGTAATACTGCATACTACATCGCTCATAATACTGCAGTACTTTTACTGTAATACTGCATACTACATCACTCATAATACTGCAGTACTTTTACTGTAATACTGGATACTACATCACTCATAATACTGCAGTACTTTTACTGTAATACTGCATACTACATCACTCATAATACTGCAGTACTTTTACTGTAATACTGCAGTACTTTTACTGTAATACTGCATACTACATCGCTCATAATACTGCAGTACTTTTACTGTAATACTGCATACTACATCACTATAATACTGCAGTACTTTGACTGTAATAATTAAACTTCTTTATGGTTGTTTAGACACTGGCAGTGCTCACTTAAGATCATGATCTCTGTTTAATACCAAAAAAAAAGCACAATACACAACATGTTTATTAACCTTTAACCAAAACCTCAACTTGACCATAAAGAAAGTTTAATGTTAGAATAATTAAAGAGTCAGAGGATCAGTTTTTACAGTTCATCCTAAAGGAGAACATGAGGAACATTGATTCACTGCAACCTGCTCTTTAAATGCAAGTAATATCAAATCTACTTCTATTTTATTTTATTCAACTTATTTTCATTATATGATGTTTTGCATTAGGAGGATTTCAGGTCTAAACTGGGATCAGTAATGCAAGATGTGTGAAAATAACTTTAGATTAATGATAATATAAACTGGAGTAAGAACCATGAACACAACTTTTTGAATAAGGTGAATATTCTGCATGTTTTAGATGAGACCTAATAGTCTGAATTATTATATTTGAGAAAAAGAAACATAAATCTTGATGGAGATTAAGTTTAATTGAGGACATTTCAAAGGTTTCAAATTGCATGTGTATGTAATAATATGACTAAAATAATGAAAACATTTAGTTTTATCATCCCTTCTTTTCTTTTCTGGATCTTTGTGAGGATCTTAATAGTGAGCGCTCTAAATTAAACTGGATATTTGGTGATAATTGAGTTTTGTTGATATTGGTTTTAATGTTCTTTTTTCCTTCATGACGTTTCTTCCCAGACTTTTTTTTATTTACGGCCACAAACCGAGCGGATTGTTGTTGGCCCTGCAGAGTCAGAGCTGCAGCGTCTAAATCCTCCTGTTGTCAGCGAGGCATTAGTGTGGGAATAAAGAACATTGTGCTGATGTGAAGTTAACGCTGGGCACGCTACTGAAGAGATAGTAAACAAGGAGAAATGGTCTGAGTGTTATGTCAGCTCCTGGAGGGCAAGCAGACGTTTTCACAGCCATTCAGGAGACGGACTATAAATAAACCTGCAGACAGAAGTGAGGTAAGAGGTTTAAAACTAGCTGTAGGACATGATTTGGTCTGTGATTGTCTCTTTATGTGATCAGTGCTCCGTCCTCTCCGTCCCGGGAAAATACTGCTGACTTGTTATTGTGAAAGTGAGGATGAAAGCTGATGGTATTCTCTGCAGAGATTCTGCTGCAGCTCTGCATCTTTTGATCATCCCTTCTTCTTCTTCTTCTTCTTCTTCTTCTTCTTCTTCTTCTTCTTCTTCTTCTTCTTCTTCTTCTTCTTCTTCTTCTTCTTCTTCTTCTTCTTCTTCTCCTTCTTCTTCTTCTCCTTCTTCTCCTTCTTCTTCTGCGGGTGTTTGATCCTCTGTTTGTCAGGCTCTGGGCCATGCTCCCTCTGACTCTCTTCTTCTTCTATTAACATCATGTCACACCACCGAGTTGAATTAGTTTTAAAGAAGAAGTCGACTCATTTGTGTTGCAGTTTGGGGATTTTTGCTTATTTACAGGACAGTGAAGAGAGACACATGAAACATAAAAGGTCTGTGGTCAAGTTTGATGCTTAATAGAAAGAGCCGACAACTCAGCTCAGACCTGAAACCCCATTTAATGTTAATCTGGTCCTGCAGGTAGACAACACTGGCCTGTGTCTTCCAGACTTATGCTGTGTCTCTAATCACATACTTCTGTTAGCACACTGTGTATTAGATTATCGTTGGCGATACCACATCATTACAGACTGCTGAATTAACCTAAGAAATCTATTGATGTCTTATATGTGACAACAGTATAGTGGTGCTTAGTGCAAAAAAAAACCATGTATAATTTACATTTGTATAACGCAGTGATGTTCACCGTAGTTACAACGTCCTCGGTCCTCATTTCCTGTTTAAAAAGTGTTCCCTCTCCTTCTGCTGCAGAGCCAAGATGGCGACCGTTGAGGGCGAGAAGTGTCCATAGTTACACACTCAACTTTTTGCTGAGTGTTTCCATACTTCGGTGTGAATGCACTCAGAATATTAAGTGAGAAGTATGGAAGAATGCCGCATGATACAAATTATACCCTAACCCACCACTATACTGTTGTCACATATAAGACATTAATTTAGCGGTCTGTAATGATTTTGTGCAATAATGCTAGCTTGTACTAGTACACTTCTATTAGTACAGAAGTGTACTAATAGAAAAATACTACACAGAAGTGAGAGTACTAACAGATTTGAGACACAGCATGAGATTTGCACATTTTTATCCCTCTATCTTCTCACTTCCTGTCTCTGATCCTCTTAAAGTAAACTCAACCAAATCAGACCAAATAACTTCTTATCGCATCTGTACGGACGTCTAATTGCTTCTTGCTATCTTTTAATTGCAGCTCCTAAATGATCCGACAGGTCGCGCAAAACTTGGACGGTGATGCACCTCTTTCATCACCAGTGTGTGAATTGTGATCAGATGATCTGTGATCGGTCACTTCATTTGTTGAGGGCTCATTTTCATCTCACTTTAGAGATCTGTAACAATCTGTAACTCCTCTAAAATCTTCACAAACTGACCCGAGAGATTCTCCAGCACCCAACATGGAGGAGAAGAGGATTTATGTTTATGAATCCCTAAAATGTAGGAGGGAAAACGTCCGTCCAGCCAGCAGAGGCTTAGCAGAGGGTCTGAACATCCTTCAGCCTGACAGGAGCTCCGGCAGCAGACGCAAAGCTGCTGATCCAGGCTCACCAGAGGGGACGTGCCGTTAAAAATCAGCTGCAAAAAACCAGCATGAAGACATTTCATTTGGTCAAACTTTAAAAGAACTCCCTCTAGCCCACTCCAACATAATTCTTATATAAAGTGACAGTAGAAATAAACTTTTACTGTCTCAGACAAGCGGAAACTTTGTTTGCAGAAAGCTGGAATATATAAAATAAAAGTCAGCAGTTGGAGGACGAAGCTTCATACGAGCTGTGATGTTTGATACGCAGTCATTATCTGTCCGGGCTTTGATGTCAGCGGAGCTCTCCGTCTCTTTGAAGCTTTTTAGTTTTAACTCTGAAGAAGCCGAGGCTCATTACCAGCTCCACTAATTCACTGCAATCCTCTGATTCTATGGCCGATGATGACTTGATGCTAATGAGAGTTTCTTCTCTGTTTTCCTCTCCAGAGAGTTCGGTCGTGCTCATAAGTGACGTTCAAGATCGTCCGACACGCCGGGGGCCCCCACAGACACGCATTCACATGCTCACCCAGGGGCCCTGATGGTCTGCGCCCCTGGGTGAGGTGAACATTTCTGTCTGCAGAGTAAAAACACACCAGGCCAATGATCATATTCTGCATGTGACATTTATATGTGTGTGTGTGTTAGAGTTATGTGTATATATTTTATATCTTATTTTATTTTTTTATGCTGCATTGGACTGCTAACACTTTAATTGTATACTTGCAATGACATTAAATATCTATTCTATTCTATTCTATTCTATTCTATTCTGTTCTGTTCTGTTCTGTTCTATTCTATTCTGTTCTATTCTATTCTATTCTATTCTATTCTGTTCTATTCTATTCTATTCTGTTCTATTCTGTTCTATTCTATTCTATTCTATTCTTTTCTATTCTGTTCTATTCTATTCTATTCTATTCTATTCTGTTCTATTCTATTCTATTCTATTCTATTCTGTTCTATTCTATTGTATTCTATTCTGTTCTATTCTGTTCTATTCTATTCTGTTCTATTCTATTCTGTTCTATTCTGTTCTATTCTATTCTATTCTATTCTATTCTGTTCTATTCTGTTCTATTCTATTCTATTCTATTCTATTCTATTCTGTTCTATTCTGTTCTATTCTATTGTATTCTATTCTGTTCTATTCTATTCTATTCTATTCTGTTCTATTCTATTCTATTCTATTCTATTCTGTTCTATTCTATTATGTTCTATTCTGTTCTATTCTATTCTGTTCTATTCTATTCTATTCTATTCTGTTCTATTCTATTCTATTCTATTCTATTCTATTCTATTCTATTCTATTCTGTTCTATTCTATTGTATTCTATTCTGTTCTATTCTATTCTATTCTATTCTATTCTATTCTGTTCTATTCTGTTCTATTCTATTGTATTCTATTGTATTCTATTCTATTCTGTTCTATTCTATTCTATTCTATTCTGTTCTATTCTGTTCTATTCTATTCTATTCTATTCTATTCTATTCTGTTCTATTCTATTCTATTCTGTTCTATTCTATTCTATTCTATTCTATTCTATTCTGTTCTATTCTATTCTATTCTGTTCTATTCTGTTCTATTCTGTTCTATTCTATTCTGTTCTATTCTGTTCTATTCTATTCTGTTCTATTCTATTCTGTTCTATTCTATTCTATTCTGTTCTATTCTATTCTATTCTGTTCTATTCTATTCTGTTCTATTCTGTTCTATTCTATTCTATTCTGTTCTATTCTATTCTATTCTGTTCTATTCTATTCTGTTCTATTCTGTTCTATTCTATTCTATTCTATTCTGTTCTATTCTATTCTATTCTATTCTGTTCTATTCTATTCTATTCTATTCTATTCTGTTCTATTCTGTTCTATTCTATTCTATTCTATTCTATTCTATTCTGTTCTATTCTGTTCTATTCTATTGTATTCTATTCTGTTCTATTCTATTCTATTCTATTCTGTTCTATTCTATTCTATTCTATTCTATTCTGTTCTATTCTATTATGTTCTATTCTGTTCTATTCTATTCTGTTCTATTCTATTCTATTCTATTCTGTTCTATTCTATTCTATTCTATTCTATTCTATTCTATTCTATTCTATTCTGTTCTATTCTATTGTATTCTATTCTGTTCTATTCTATTCTATTCTATTCTATTCTATTCTGTTCTATTCTGTTCTATTCTATTGTATTCTATTGTATTCTATTCTATTCTGTTCTATTCTATTCTATTCTATTCTGTTCTATTCTGTTCTATTCTATTCTATTCTATTCTATTCTATTCTGTTCTATTCTATTCTATTCTGTTCTATTCTATTCTATTCTATTCTATTCTATTCTATTCTGTTCTATTCTATTCTATTCTGTTCTATTCTGTTCTATTCTGTTCTATTCTATTCTGTTCTATTCTGTTCTATTCTATTCTGTTCTATTCTATTCTGTTCTATTCTATTCTATTCTGTTCTATTCTATTCTATTCTGTTCTATTCTATTCTGTTCTATTCTGTTCTATTCTATTCTATTCTGTTCTATTCTATTCTATTCTGTTCTATTCTATTCTGTTCTATTCTGTTCTATTCTATTCTATTCTATTCTGTTCTATTCTATTCTATTCTATTCTGTTCTATTCTATTCTGTTCTATTCTATTCTATTCTGTTCTATTGTATTCTATTCTGTTCTATTGTATTCTATTCTGTTCTATTCTATTCTGTTCTATTCTGTTCTATTCTGTTCTATTCTATTCTATTCTATTCTATTCTGTTCTATTCTGTTCTATTCTATTCTATTCTGTTCTATCTATTTGTATAGCACTTTTCATGCATGGTAATATAACGCAAAGTGCTTTACATAGCCAAAAGAAGAACACCTTTCCTTTAGGTTTCACTTGATGTGGTCTGTTTTCTATCGTGTCTCATGAAATCAGAGAAGACACAGCATAAGAATCAAGATTTTCAGACAGTGGTAGGAGAGAAATCTTTTGTTTTCATGTCTTAACACAGGTTGTAAATCTATCACCAATCTGTTTAATGTTTGACTTCCACATCATCACCTCCAGCTTGTTTTTTTCACTGTCTGCAGGTTAACTACTAAAAGACATTAACAGTAACACAGTGCCACCTGCTGGCCAGTTACAGCTGTGTTTACATACAGTATCTAAAATAGGAGGTCTGAAAAAGGTTGATGATCATCATGGGCATCAGTCAGGATGTGTGGAAAGGAAGGCCATGAAACTTCATTTCACTCTTAACAAAGATTTATTTCACTTTATTAGGAATTGCATCAGTGCAGCATTAAATGAAGCGGAGGAAAAGACACACATGGGTCTCCAAGTCTGAAAGGAACAAATAGAAGATTATATTTACACAATAAATCAAATCATCCCTGTGTCTTCAAAATGAGGTAAGTGATGATTTCAATTAAACTAAATGTACATAGGATACGATGTAAATGAAATAATATGTAAACCGTGAGAGGGAGTGCAGTCTTTAAATAAGGCTTGAGTGGACCAGGTGAACTTAATCAAGACAATTAGGGGGTCACAGAGGGTGAACCAAACAGCCTTTTAGTAAGAAGAAAAGAAGAAAAAAAGGAGGTAAGTGAGGTGTTTATTTTTTTAACAAAAGCATCTAAAAATTCTGTCAGTCTTGTAGGATTTAAATTTCCATCCATCCATCTTCTGCCGCTTATCCGGGGTCGGGGTCGGGTCGCGGGGGCAGCTTCCTAAGCAGGGAAGCCCAGACTTCCCTCTCCCCAGCCACTTCGTCCAGCTCTTCCTGAGGGATCCCGAGGCGTTCCCAGGCCAGCTGAGAGACATAGTGTCTCCAGTGTGTCCTGGGTCTTCCCCGGGGTCTCCTACCGATTTAAGTTTAGCTTCTCCTAAACTGTTGCAGATGATATGAAATGTCAATCACACAGATCATATTCAGTTTATTATAACAGGCATGAAAAAAAAACCCCCGCTTCAGACACTCCTAATATGTAAACATCATGTTCAGTCTATGTCTCTCTTGGAGCTCCAGGTGGTTTCAGGAGCACTGAAGCAATGAATCAATATAATAATTTTGGTATTGGATTTGTATGGATGACTTAAAATGATAAAATAGTCAGAAGATAAGTCGTCTAACTGCTTTAATCATTATTATTTTGTTCAGTAAGGTATATTAAATCCCATCACTTTTAAAGGACAAGTTCACAGTTTTTAAAGTCTGTCTTGACTGAGTCGAGTTTTCTGCTTTGCTGCTTGGAAACGCCTCCTGCTTTCTGATGATTGGTTGGTGGATCAGTCCGTTTCCGTGGTGATGCTAATCTTCTTCAAGCATCCCACTGGGCCGCAGTTCATTTAAATTTTAATATTCACAAAAAACAACATTATTATTATTTAGTCTGCATGTTTTCAGTGAAATGAACATGATGGGATCTTCCATCCTCTGTCCTCCTCCTCCTCCTCTTTCTGTCAGCTTGCAGCCTCTCTGAGTCTCCTCAGCACCTCCTCTGGGCTGAGACTGGAGTCCACACTGATGAGTTTGTCTCTGGACCTGGAGCCCTGGAGGAGAGGAGGGGAGAGAAAGGAGGTGAAGGAGGCAGGATACACACATGACAGAGAAGGGGATAAACTTTTCATCTCCCCCAAACTAGACTGTTTTTGCACTTTTTCTACTTTTTACAAGCTATAACTACACTTGACAGTAAAGACAGCTGCTGTATTATTATTATTATTATTATTATTATTATTATTATTATTATTATTATTATTATTATTATTATTATCATTTTCCTCTTCTCTTCATTTCTTTTGGATCTGTACAGAAAAAAACTAAGTCAAAGCTTCATTTAGCTAAGTTTCCATCCACATGTTGTGCACATTTTGACCAAATTTACAGCAAATCTTCAAAAGAAAATGTTGTGAATGCTTGTTTCAATCCACTGCTGCTATGTGATCATTAGGAGATAAATAGTTGGTGGAGCTTATTCTTCAGTCGGTGCTATTAAACCGAACACACTTTTCTGTTTGCTTCATGTATTAATTTGAGGTAAAGTTTCAGTCTCATCATCTCTCCACACAGATCTGATGTTTTTATCTCTTCAGTGGAAGCTTGAATCACATTTAAGTGATTAATGTAATTTGTTTTTATTAACACGTGAACTTTTACACTTCAGACAAGTGTGAAAACACTCGCTATACTTTGAGATACTTTTGAAAATGTATCTCACAAAAACAGGTGGATGTAAATTCATGGCATGTCTTTGCTTCAGTTTGTGGTGACTACAATGAATCTGTACTTCACAATCACTCTAAACACACCAAAACCTGTTTCCTTCAGTGGATGTTAAAGTTAGTAAGTTTGAGGAACCTTGTCCAGAGATATGTGACTTTTCTTCAGGCCCAGAACTTCAGCCAGGTAACGGATAAGCTCAGTGTTGGCCTCCCCGTCTGTAGGAGGCGCTGCGATGGCGACTCCCACCGACTCTGTAGAAACTTCTGTATGAAGGAAAAAAGCAGTTTAGTCTGGATCTAGTTTTAGATCTCATATTGAAACTATGGTACAGAAAGTATGCAGTGACATTCTTGCTTTAAATCTTAGTTCTTATTATATCCTTATTATAGATGATTGTGTGATTGTAATCAGTGTGTGCAGTGACCTGTGATGCCGCTGTGTTTGGAGCCAGGCTTTGCGTGCACCGTGATGGTAACAGCGCCGCTTTTGTCCCGAGTCACCGGACCGGACGCCTCTGCCTCTGCTGCAGCCGGCGGCTTCTTCGTCTGGTTTTAACAGTTAGAGGGATTAATGAGGTTAGACATTACTGATCCTGTACATTCATCATTCATTCATACTCCACCTTGATTTAACTTGAGGATTATTGATGGTTCATATCACAGTTTTGAGATTGACCTCACACTTCATCACTACATCTCAGAGGGAAATATTGTACTTTCTCCTCCACTACATTTATCTGACAGCTTTAGTTACTTTTCAGATGAATATTTGACACAGTGGATAATATAACAAGCTTTTAAAATACAACACATTGTTAAAGATGAAACCAAAAAGCAGTGTGTAGTCGGCTCACATTTCAGATGTCTATGAGTTGTTAACAGCTCCACCAAATAGTGATTTTTCCCTCTAAACTTCTCACATGCTTTCATTTCAATAAATGTTCAAATGATCCAATATTTCAGCAAAAATCAAAGATTAGAGAAAAAGTCCAAAAAACTGAAAACACATTTGTGTATCAGAACTTAGTTTTTTCTTCTTTCCTCTCCCATTAATCATCTCACCACCCCTCACATTTATCTGCTGACCCTTTGGAGGGGCCCCACCCCTAGGTTGGGAACCACTGGACTAAACTAGCTAACTGTATATAAAGTAGTGTAAACTAGCTCCACCTCCAGCAGCTACAACAGTAACATGCTGCTCTAACACTGATGCTTCACTATTAATAATCTAATGATGTCATAATAATAATATATCAGTCAGAGGGACCAAACCACTACTTTTACTGTAATACTGCATACTACATCACTCATAATACTGCAGTACTTTTACTGTAATACTGCATACTACATCACTCATAATACTGCAGTACTTTTACTGTAATACTGCAGTACTTTTACTGTAATACTGCATACTACATCACTCATAATACTGCAGTACTTTTACTGTAATACTGCATACTACATCGCTCATAATACTGCAGTACTTTTACTCTAATACTGCATACTACATCGCTCATAATACTGCAGTACTTTTACTGTAATACCGCATACTACATCGCTCATAATACTGCAGTACTTTTACTGTAATACTGCATACTACATCGCTCATAATACTGCAGTACTTTTACTGTAATACTGCATACTACATCACTCATAATACTGCAGTACCTTTACTGTAATACTTTAACTACATCACTCATAATACTGCAGTACTTTTACTGTAATACTGCATACTACATCACTCATAATACTGCAGTACTTTTACTGTAATACTGCATACTACATCACTCATAATACTGCAGTACTTTTACTGTAATACTGCATACTACATCGCTCATAATACTGCAGTACTTTTACTGTAATACTTTAACTACATCACTCATAATATTTATGTACTTTTACTGTAGGAGGATTTTTAAAGGCTTTATTTACTCACATTTTTCGCCTTTTGGGGCATTTTAGTGTTTCTATGGTAACGTCTGCAGATATCAGAGACACAGGGTGATGGTATAACTTCTACCGGTGGTATAAACCTCAGTGATCTTATAAAAACACCAGCTGTAGTCAAACATGACCGTGTAAACATCTACCTGCTGCCTGCTAGCTTTCTATCAGTTAGCTGGTTAGCTACAGAACGATGTAAACAATGTCACTTCCGCTTTTCAAAATAAAACCACTTCCGATCATCTTCTTCTTCATAATAAAAGAGGACCAACCTGCAATATTTAACTATTTTTCCAAGCCTGTCTTAAAACAACATTTAGGAGCCAGTATGAGCATTGAAACGTCTTTTTCCAGGTTTTTTTTTGGCACTTCTCTTGCCTATTTAATTTTATTATTACTTATTATAACTAATATATATAAATAAATTACTTCACTTTAATCTGAGCAATAACAACATCATCTCTAGTATATTATCACTCAATACCAATATTACTGTTGTGCTGTAAATAATGTAAATAATGTCACATTATTATTATTTATTATATATTTCTACTATTATTATTATTGTTTTTGTACTTATTTATTGTTCTTTATTCATTCTTATTGATACTCTTCTATTTTTACTGTCCACTTGCTGCTGTAATACTGTAAATTTCCCCATTGTGGGACTAATAAAGGAATATCTTATTTTTTACCTAGCTCCAGTAACAACATGTGCCTGTATTAGCATGCCATCATCATCACCTGCTAATATATAATGATCATGCATCATTATATTGAAATGTGGTGTGTTTCTAGGGCACAGACCAAAGCAACACCACAAATGAAATGATGATCTGGTATGGAACAATAGACCTCTGCTCTGTTGCCAAATAAAGGCTTGCTGGATGCGCTTGAAATTTAAAAAAAGAAAAAAGAAAAAAAGAGTATCCACCCACCAATGTCCTTATTAAGAATACATATTTATTGGAATGCCAAACACCAAACTGGATGTTGGTTAATAGTGTGTTGCACTTAAAATGAAAGATCTATTTCAGGCTACAAAATCAATTTCCAAAAAAAAAAAAAAAAATGGTGTGATTCCCAATAAACTCTTTAGCAGTTAAAAATAAATAAATAATGTATTTACATTTTTAAATTTAGTTTATTTCGAACATGTAAATAAAAAAAGAGAAAAATATTATCAGACAAAATGAAAAGACATGCACCAGTCAAGGACAAATGAAGGAATGAAAGAAAAGTGAGAGAAAAGGAAAAAACAACAACAAAAAAACAAAAACAAAAACAAAACAAAAACATAATTCCTCTATTCCAATTCATAATCCCAATTCTAAGACATGATTATATAAGTAGTCATGATACCTATAATGACATAATAACAATTAAGTCAACACAACAAAACAATAATTTCATCACTTTCACAGTTAATAGAATAACAGTGTTTCCCATTAAGACTCCCAATAGATTGTGGCGGCCCACCATAGTCTAATTTGTGCCGCCTCAGTCTCATATTTAGCTGAACACGTTTGTACACTCTCCAAAACGTTATGTTGTTTTAGGGCTGAGCGGTATATTCGGGTTTTTAAGATCAACGTATTTTCGGAGGAGATATAGGACGAGGCGTAATCTTTTTTTTGTGCAGATCATATTGTTAATTAACTGAAATAAGTTGTGATAACTTTCCACCGTCTCTGTCTCTGCTGCATGAAGGACTCAGCTCCGCCCCTCTGAGACAGGGGAGAAGAGAAGCTAACGTTAGCATCTGCTATAGCTTGCTGTCACTTCTCATGGTGTTGCTCTCCTCTGCTCTCAGAGAGTCTCTTCAATGCAGGAATACTTCTACTTTATTCCTCCTCACTGTTCTGTATAAAAGGTCCGGACATAGAATAGGTGGACAGAGTTGCTCCGCCAGTAAGCGGCTGCAGGACGCTTTTGTGTTAGCTGTGGTCGAGCGAGCTAGAGAGTGAATGAAGAGAGGGAGCACTGACAGTAAGAAATCCGGTGAATCAGATCAATAACACATTATTTTCTGATTGTTTCCAAGTGGTTACTTTCAACAGCTCAAATAAACTTCCCCACACAGCTCCACTCAACCCTGCAGCTCAGCCTCAAACCTCTGAATCTGAAACACCTGCATGCTGTTTGAAACACAGCAGCAGCTTTATGCTGCTTTGGTTGGTTCAGTTTAAAAAAAGCAAAGTCTTAATGAGAGATCTTCTTTATTTCCATCTGTGAAATAAATCAACTCTGATCCTGATCCACTTCTAAGTCATCTGGAAGTCCAGTCTTTTATTGATGAGCAAAGACAGTTAGTTAAGTTATTAGAAGAAACACGATGTAGAAAAAGAAAATGTACTGAAACAGTATTTTAAATGTTCATAAGTCATTAACTAGTTGAACTTCGATAATCAATCATGGGCATTGGTCCTTTTTGATTTGTTTGATTGGAACATTAAATGAACTGGTAAAATGTCTTTCTCGTGCTTTGTGGGTGTGTCATCACCATTCATACCAGTAGTTCAACCAGTAATTAAATTACTAAAGCACACTAAAAATGTCTAGATACAACCTCTTAATTTTGCACCAGAATGAGACATTTGACTTTTGAAAAAATGCACACAATGTTCTTCTGGGGGAGCATCCCCATGGACCAGCCCTAGATGGTCGGACCGAGACCGAATCTCCCATATTCTGTTAAAATTCTGTGGGAAACATTGCGTTGGAAAATCGCCCAAACAGCCAGCAGAACACACATGGCAAATTCATCTGTCATTCCTCAAAAAACACTTACACCTGCAGAATGATTCAAGACATGCTAACTTTATGCTTTGTACACTTTGCATGCTTTGACACATTTGCCCAGGTTTGTGTGTGTGTGTGTGTGTGTGTGTGTGTGTGTGTGTGTGTGTGTGTGTGTGTGTGTGTGTGTGTGTGTGTGTGTGTGTGTGTGTGTGTGTGTGTGTGTGTGTGTGTGTGTGTGTGTGTGTGTGTGTGTGTGTGTGTGTGTGTGTGTGTGTGTGTGTGTCCTTTTGTTGTGTGTTAGAACTACACAAATGTAACTCTGGACGATACCTGTATTGAAAATAATTGTATTGTGAAATGATGTCGTTATGAATCATACTTATAAATCAGAATCAAATTTATTGTCATTATACAGGTAGTACAACAAAATACAAAATATATAAAATATAAAAAAATATTAGATTATGGGCAACACTTTCATTTGCATTTTTAATTAGGATGTACATTGATTTTCTACAGTTTTGTGTCTGTTGTTTTTTTACAGCACAATATGTTATACAATAAACTGTAATTCAGACATATATTTAACCTTTGTGTCGTCCTCCCGGGTCAAATTGACCCCGTCTGTTTTGACTGTTCCTTCTTTCCATCCTTCCTTCTTCTTCCTCCCTTCCTTCCTTCCTCCTTTCCTTCTTCTTCCTCCCTTCCATCCTTCCTTCTTCCTTTCCTTCTTCTTCCTCCTTTCCATCCTTCTTTCCTTTCTCCCTTCCTTATTTCCTGTCCTCCTTTCCTTCCTTCCTCCCTCGTACCTTCCTTCTTTCCTCCGTCCTTCCTTCCTTCCTTCCTTCTTCCCTTCCTTATTTCCTGTCCTCCTTTCCTTCCTTCCTCCTTTCATCTTTTCCTTTCTCCCTTCCTCCCTCCTACCTTCCTTCTTTCCTCCGTCCTTCCTTCCTTTCCTCCCTTCCTTCCTTCCTTCCTCCCTTCCATCCATCCTTCCATCCTTCCATCCTTCCTTCCTTCCTTCCTTCCTTCCTTCCTTCCTTCCATCTTTCCTTCCTTCCTTCCTTCCTTCCTTCCATCCTTCCATCCATCCTTCTACCTTCCTTCCTTCCTTGACTCGAGGACAACAGGAGGGTTAAACAAGTAAAGTTACTAGTAGACACTTTGTATATAGACATACAGTGTTATAACTACCTAAACTAAATCGTGATATTGATCCATGATGGACCAAATAAAAACAGAATCTACTCTGAGCATGGGATCATTTAAGTGTAATCAAGTCTGCCTTTTTTTTCTTGTTTAATTAACTGTATGAAATCAGCATTACCGGATCTCAGCGATTAACTGGGAGAGTGCAACGTCACCACTGGGAGGTTAAATGGGGTCCGATTGTAAATTTCTTACAGCTGTGAGAAGTGATGCGGTTCAACTTTGAGAAACTGTTTGTGTGTGTGTGTGTGTGTGTGTGTTTGCATACTTTGTGTGTCAACTGCATATGTGTACATTTATGGTTATACCAACACAGTATTCAGTGTAAAACCTTAACATTTACAGGTGTGTTACATCAAGTTAAACACACAATAGTTTGCAAATTTAAAGTAGTCAAAGGAAGGATGTATGTCACAATGTCAGACACAGCAGAGAGTGATATTACATGGATATTAAATATGTATGTTTGGCATTAAAATATAACAAGTCAGAAAAAGTAAGGTCATGTAGAAGAACCGATAAAAGATCTGCACTCATATTGTATAAACTGTTTATTTAAGCATGAGAAGGATCTTACTGAGCTGTTTAATTATGTAACAGCGTTGGTATCTCGAAAATTTGAAAGCAATTCCAATGAAGGGCACGAGTGTTATTATGGCAGACAGCGTAATAGGCTATGACTCCTATATCCTGTGTGCTGTTCCACTTCATCCATGTTGCACCAAAAATGGTCGAAAATGTAAAGAGGACGTCATGAGTCACATCTAATCACTTGCATTAACCCTTTGTAGATCACACCAAGAAAGTGCTATTTAAAAAAAATCTAAACCTCTGTCTTTTTGAGGTCATGACAACACAAAACATGGAATTTTTTTTTCATTGACCCTAAATGTGATATTTTACAGACCTCTACAGACCTCATTCAGATCTCATTTATTCTAAACTTTTTTAAAAACATGTTAGAGACTCATTCTGTTCATGTACAAGATGAAAAAAATGAAACTCAACTCTGATGTCAGCAGTGATTTGTGTTATTCTTCGTTTATACACTAAAGCACAACCTGTATCTATAGCAACCATAGAACAACCTGTATCTATAGCAACCATAGAACAACCTGTATCTATAGCAACCATAGAACAATCTGTATCTATAGCAACCATAGAACAACCTGTATCTATAGCAACCATAGAACAACCTGTATCTATAGCAACCATAGAACAATCTGTATCTATAGCAACCATAACACAACCTGATGGTGTGTCTGTGCATTACATACCTCATACAAGTGGTAAAGATTGACCTAAAAGTTAAATGGGTTCAATAGATTTAGTTTTTGAGCAGATATCATGACACAAAGTGACCTGTAGCAGACCTACAAAGGGTTAAATATGATAACACTTTCTCTTTCATTTTTCTCCTGGTCATCAAAGAGTGTGTTGGGGAAGTTTCTACACCTCATACAGTAAGAACAGTAGTGTGGCATCAACATCTACCAGTAAAGCTTTGGGTTATTTTCCTCCTGGAGCAATTATCTTGTACTTCACCTTTCTGTCTACACAAACACAATGCAGAGGGGTCAGCTCTATGTTCCCACGTTTCTAAGAAATTATTTAACTCTCCTGTTGTCCTCGAGTCAAGAAAGGAAGGGAGGAAGAAGGAAGGAAAGGAGGGAGGAAGGAAGGATGGAAGAAAGGAAAAAGGAAGGAAAAGAGGGAGAAAGGAAAGGAGGGAGGAAGGAAGGAAGGGATGAAGAAGGAAGGAAAAGAGGGAGGAAGAAATGAAGGGAGGAAGAAGGAAGGAAAGGAGAGAGGGAGGAAGGAAGGAAAGGAAGGAAGGACGGAAAGGAGAGAGGGAGGAAGGAAGGAAGGAAGGAAGGAAGGAAGGAAGGAGGGAAAAGAGGAAAGAGACAGAAGGAGGGAGGGAGGAAATAAGGAAGAGAGGAAGGAAAGGAAGGAAGGGAGGAAAAAAGGAAAGAGGGAGGGAGGAAGGAAGGACAGAAGGAAGGGAGGAAAGAAAGAGGAAGGAAAGAAAGAGAGAAGGAGGGAGGGTAGAAGGACAGAAGGAAGGAAGGAAGGAAGGAAGGAAGGAAGGGAGGAAAGAAGGAACAGTCAAAACAGATGTGGTCAATTTGACCCGGGAGGACGACAGAAAGGTTAGACTTAGAACATAGAGCTGTGGGAACATAGACACGCTCCGATGCAGGCATTTCAAAACAAAACAACAACATACTCAAATTCTCAAAAAAAAACCCCACTACAATCCTGCACATCAGCTTGAGACATCCTTAGTTTAATTACTTCTCGTCGTGTTGGTGTTCACAGGGGAGACGCTTAAAGATGTTGTCGTCATGGTACATTGTGAGAAGACTTCCTTAACTTTTTTCCTAAAGTTCTTTCCGACGATGATGTAGAGGATGGGGTTGAGAACGCTGTTGAAGAGAGCAAAGACGGTGACGGTCTGGCCAGCGATATCTAGGATGGCAGAGAAGTAACATCCTTCCGGTTTAATAACTACTTTTATCGATTGCAGTATCTTAACAACGTGGTATGGCACCCAACAGATCAGGAACGCCACGAGTACCACCAGCACCAAAGTTGTCGCCTTGTGCTCCGCTTTCCGATTGTTTGATCCCAGCATCTCCCGACTTTTCAAAGCTTTGATGATCTTGAAAGTGCAGTAGGAAATAATACAGAAGGGAAGGATGAACCTTACGAAGAGTATCCCCTTAAACAACACATATACAGCGTTGCTAGGGTTATCCACATTGCAAACAGTAACTTTAATTTGTGGGTCATATTTTATGTCCCTGAAGATGAGTGCGGGAACAGCCAGGAGAAAGCCAAAACCCCAAACCAGCAGACAGCCCAGTTTGGCATATTTTGGCCTACGAAATCTGTCACTGGAGAGCGGGTGCACCAGTGCGAAATAACGATCTATCACGATCAAAACAAGAAAGTAGATGCTGCAGCAGACGTTCAAATTGATGACCAGGATGAGCAGTTTACACATGGCATCACCAAAGGCCAAGTCAAATCTCATGATTACGTTCAAAGCCCAGAAGGGCAGACAGGACACCAGAACCAGGTCGGCAGCAGCCAGGTTGCTCAAGTAGATCTCGGGCACGGTGAAGGCATTCTTGTGTAAGCAGTAAACCATCAGGACAAACGTATTTAACACAATTCCTAGTACAGATATGAGCAGGATACATGTGGCAGACCATTCAAGGGTTGTTCCCACAGGACAAGCAGTGCCATTAGTGTTGTTTACAACCATAGCAACAGCTGTGGCGCTGAATGTAGTAGAGATGCTGTGGAGAGATAGAGGAAGACGAACATTAATATAATCACAACGTGGAATACTGGAAAACTCATTTTGCTTCGTGCAGCTCCCAAAAGTATTTGTGCTATTTATGGACAAAAAAAACTGCACAAATATCCTGCCTGATTGTTTTTTTAATAAACAAGCTTTATTAAAATGATAAAATAATCCTTATCAAATAACTTTCACATTTTTCACGGTTTGTACTTTTTTTTTATACTTAAAAAACTGTTTTTGTGGTGCTAGTTGACACATAATTTAACTTAGTAACAAAGGAGAGAAAAAAACAACATTTATTGGTGTACGGTGTATGAAAAAAATTAATGACTGCAGAACATGAACGACATTTTGCCTACTCCTGTCTTGCTGTTGACTATTTTAATAAACCCCTCTTATGGATTATTTATCAAGTACTATTTTTGTTTCCTTTTTATACATAAACCATAAAAAATGTATAATGCAGTTTAGAGCAGTGGCGATTTTAGACCCTTTTTATGGCTGCTCAAGCACCCTTAAATTTGATCTCAGCACCCCTAAAAATAAATAAATTATTATTGTATTATATGACTTTAATTATTTTGCGAGCCTGTCTGTTAGAGATGGGACAAACACTTATGCTACAGGTTCAAATGCTTTTATTTTAGCAGCTTTAATGTAATTTGGATAGTTCTGTCATTAATATTGCCTTTCCCTCAGGGTTCATTAACTGCCTCAGTGTCCTCTCTGTAGAAATCTTTATTCTGAACCATTATTATTATTATACACTATAGTAGACCATTTAACTATGCATTCATATTTTTTGTTGTAATTTACGTAATCCAGTGACATGAGTAATTTAGCAGAGGGGTTTGAACCATAGACTGTATATAAAATGGACGTAACATCTGTGACGTCACCCATTGGTTTGTGGACTGCTGCTCGGAGGCCAATAGTATCGGATCTGAGCAGCGCCATCTTGAAAATTTCAGGTGCATGCTGGGAAAAATAAAAACAGGGATTCTACTTATATGGGCATCAGGAGGAGCATGAGGCGCCCTCCTGAACCTGTGAACCAATCAACCTGTCAATCACGATGTAGCCACGCCCTAATGCATACCCTGCTTTATCGTCAAATATAAAATCAGGGAGGCCAAAATTTCACAAATGAACATCATACTGCATTGAAGAAGGCTTTAAACTAGCGATTGAGACCATAAACACATTTTGAAAACGTTTACTGAGGTTAGAAATCAAGTGAGAAGTTGGTGAATTCTCCATTGACTTGTTTAGAGACGGAAGTCCTTTTGACACCAAAACGGTCGCCCCCTGGTGGCCTTTTGATAGAATGCAGTTTTAAATTACTTCCGTGTTGGCATCATTTCAGAGGACCAGAACTCCCCGCTTGGTTTGAACACTTGCAGGGCGTTTAATGTCACATTTGTGGTGTACAATTTAGATAAAAATAATTAATAATGATCACTGATGCATTTATTATTTGTGTATTTTATTGTTGGCTATTATTTGCTAAGGATAATCAAGACTGAAGCATACCCTGAATTATATGTGATTAAATGTATTACAATTTTATTATTATTATCTTTTAAAAATAAAAGAATGCAGTAACAAAAGTCACAAAACAGTATTGTAATTGAGATAGTATATAACTCAAAGTAAGTGGGCATCAGTCAATGAACTGAGGTAACCCTTGTATAGAAGAAACTGAACTGAAGTAACCCCTGTATTAATCACTGAAGTTTCAACTCCATGCACCTGTGACTGGAGTTTTGAACGAAAAGAGCATTATGTGATCGATACCAAAAAGGGATTTCACACTTTCCCGGGATGCTCAGACAATTATCACTATAAAAGAAAAACATTTACCTGAAATCATTGTATCATATCTGCATAGACGCTGTCTGTGTTGTTTTGATTCCGAGGATTTGGTTTGTCGACGAATACAATTCTGACTGCATTCAACTGGACGGCTCTAGGTCTGTTTGGACCTTTTGAAACTTTAACTTCTTAAAATATTGAATTATTGGACTGTTAATTTGCTACTACACATTCTCATTAGGAGCTGATCCCCCCCCCTAAAGGTCGGACGCCGCTGGTTTAGAGTAACTTAATGTGTTAGTTACTGTCTCTATAGCTGTGGAGCCCAAACAGTGTGGCTGGATCTGGTAACCATCAACTTCAAGCTTCAAGCTCAACCCGTCTCTCTAGATTTAATCCTTTTTCTGAGAGAATAACAGTAAAACATTTACAAAAAAATCAAATACAGACCAAATACGATTTATACATACCTTGCAGGCAGATGAGTCATTTCTACTGAATAAGTCCAGATGTGAAGTGCCCAGATACACAGCAACACTGTAGTATTCCTGCTTCCTTTCACTGCCTTCTGTCGCTCTCCAACTCTCTCTCTTAAAAGGAGTTCTCAAGCATGAGGAAGATGTCCAGATATGGACGAGCAAGCATTCCTTCTTCTGTTAATGGTTCGTAGCAGTACATTACCCTTTCTCTTGCTGTTTTAAGTGATGTGTTTTCTCAGACTAATGTTGTTGCAATAGTTTGTTAGATAATATGTTTACATTTTCAGGCTTAATATAGGTTTTTTTAATATACACTATGCTCTTCAGCTCTTAAGATGTGTATATTGTTATCCATGCTGTCAGTTTGATTTGTGCCGGGCTTGTTCTGCATCATAACAACGACCCCAAACATACAGCCAGAGTTGTCTGTCTTCTGTGACAAGAATAATAATAATAATAATATTAATAATGATGATCATCTTTATTTATAGAGCACTTTTCAAAACATTATTACAAAGTGATTTACAAGGCAGAAGAAAGTTTGATAGTACAGGTGTAATATGATCCGCCTCTTACTTCTGGTTAAAAGCCTATAGCAGCTGAATTCTGTACAGTCTGGAGTTGATTTAAGGTAAAAAGACTGTTGCAGTAATCTAGTAAAATGGTCTCAGTGTTATTAAAAGTCCTGCAACAGATAATATTGCCATCACACAGAGCCCTGATCTCAGCATCATTGAGTCAGTCTGGAATTACTCAAAGAGAGGGAAGCAACTGAGACGCCTAAATCCACAGAAGAACTGTAGCCAGACTAGGGCTGGGCGATATGGACAAAATCATGTATCACGATATTTACCTCGATATCGATATTGCAACAATAATGTAGATGGATAATCATCGGTAATGTGGTTATAATGACAAAGTGGGTAAAAAGTAAATAACAGAACAGCTAGAACAGTCTCACTGGAAACTTCCTGCACTCTCCTGAACATACGCACTGACTTTCATTCCCATCTGATAAAAGGGGACGAATGGCAGAACTTTGACAGACACAATGTCCCATTTACACTCTTTATTGGACTAAAGTTTAGCTTCTCAAACATAATGTCCACATACAAGTTATAAACTACTTACAGGCTTTTAAACACATCTCTACATCACTGCAACAGGCCAACACACACACAACTTACATCTTACTGTAATGTTCTTGCTCTTATTTCCTCCCACTTATTCAAAATAATGTGAATATTTCCACCAAGTGAATGCTGTCCCTTCTGAGCTGCCGTAGACAACCACAGTGATATGACAGCAGCACATAGACGGGTGCCTGTCTGCCAAAAAAGTAGAAACAATTACATAAGTGCAATACTAGACAATTGACAAGACTTCACCCTCCTCAGTATCGTACTACCCTTGGTCAATTTTCCTTAAAATACAGAGGTACAATACTCAATGATCAATTTAATAGTTCCATACAGTTTTTTTAAACACATATAAGAGCAGTTTAGGGGCTGCTCTGATTGCTCAGGTCACTTTTTTTTATTTGTATTTTTAATATTATTATAATTTTGCTTTATTTTTATGGTAATTATTTTTTTTCTATTTTTTTTTATTTAACTTGTGAATTTTAATATAGGTAGAGGCCCTGTATAAGTTTCTTGCCGCTACCTTGCACCTTCCTTTTGTTGTTATTTCTTTTAGTCTTATTATTGTGGCGGCTGTGGCTCAGGAGGTAGAGCGGTCGTCCTCCAATTGGAAGATTGGCGGTTCGATTCGGTCCAGTCCACATGTTGATGTGTCCTTAGGCAAGACACTTAACCCCAAATCAAGGCCGTAGCCAGGATTTTTCAAATACCAAGGTCAAAAAGAAAACCACACCCTAAATAAAAATAAGAAGTAATCCATGATGTATTTATAATTCTTTCTTGCTGTGCATTTCTCAGTCATGGTCACTCTTGTGGTCCAGTTCTTTCTTATCATTTCCAATTTTGCAACTTAAATCAACTCCTATTTCAGTATTCTACAACTTCTATGGTTGTATCTTTAAAAAGTATAACTGCAATATATTATTTTCTTTGTTTGTTCTTAAAATGTGGAATAAAGCACGGCCTGCTGGGAAAGGGGGAAAAGGGCTGGTCCAATGAATGAACACTTTGCAAAATCGGGTCATGTCCAATTCACAAATGTAGACATAAACATATTTCTGGCTATTTTCAAGTCGCAGTTCACTACTACATCTACTGCAGCGAATATTTTTTCTGAAAGTGAGCACTTAAAAATCTCCAGTAGCCTAATATGCTGTGTATATTTGTGAATTTGTGACGAATCTGCTGACGGAAGCACAACACAGCTGGAGCTGTTCTGTAAGGAAACCAGTTAAATTGGAAACCAGTTGGGACATACTGGGGGCCAGTGAAAAAATTCCCGGTGGATTTCAAGGAATCACTCCGCCGCTGGTTATAGCCGACTACTTTTGTTTTGACATGGTAGCAGTATCTGCAAGTACGTGTCGCGTGACGGTCCGTTGATGCAAGGATAATTGTCTCATCGGCTATTTTCACTTCACAACAAAACGAAACTTCAAGAAAAAAATACCGAGGACATGACCTCGGTGTCCTCAATGGTAGCTACGGCCATGCCCCAAATTGCTCACGTTGCTGCGTTAACCAGAAAATAACCACACATGTTGTCAACAAAGAATGTCAACTTTTTCACTTCATGTTAACCACACATTCTGTGTTAACATGAAGTGAAAAAGTTGTGATAACAGAATGTGCACAGGATGTGTGTTGCAGTTTCATACACTGATGCAGCAAAGGGGCAAACCTATTTTTATGGTAATTATAATTTCTTTCTATTTCATAGTTACTTCCTGCAACACATAAACTGTGTCAGCACACATCTCACAGCCTCACTGGGATCTAAAGTGACAACGCTGAAAGAGTGCCACAAGTTGAGGATTTAAAGCTATTTTCATTTTTTAAATAACTTTTACTCTTCTTGGTCAATTTCGCTCCGTCGATCTTATTCTGCTGACAGTTTAAATGTAAAAGATAAGAGGAGGGGCATTGGGTTTTATGCACTGGGTTCTCACACCAGTTACTGACTTCATGTTTTACTACAGTATTCATCAATATATTTGAATATTCTTAAGGAACAATAGTAGGCTATGACTTTTTTTCCTTTTTAAACAAATCTTGTGTGAAAACTGATTACAAGGTGTCCGTTCTGTATCATGTGTCACGTGAAGGTGTTGTGTTGTTGGACAAACATCTGATCAAACGAGGTGAAAGCTGAATGTTTCTGAATGAGAATCCTGCTGATGAGATAAAGCTGGAAATAGCTGATTGATCTACGGAGATAAACTGGCTGTTCATAGCAGCTGCAAGAGAAAAAAAAGTGTTGGTCTACTGTGCTGCCACACAAAACTACAAACAAAATGTCATCATGAGTGTTTAATTATGATTTTACAGGCTGGTTGTAAGTTGTCTCTTTATTAGTCAGGGCTTTCACTGAGACGCATTCACATTTTTCTTTGTGCTGTTTAAGGTGCTGATATAACTTTGTTGTATTGCTGTGTGATGTACCTAGAGACATCTGATGTTTAACAGACTAGGCTACCTTTCTGCTTGATGTTGCTGTGCTTGAATACTCGTGGACGAGCTGGCTCTAAGAGCCGATGCTTTATAGTGAACGAGAAGAGCCACGAGGAGTTCGGTAATAAACCAGAGACAGAAATTCTACAAATTACAAGAAATATAAAAACAAATTTACCCACTTACTTCGTATATCAAAAAAGAATTACTTTTCTCAGATATTACTTTTCTATATTCCAAATTCCATTCCTAAACCTTTCAGTGAATATTTCCAAGTCAACTCACAATTACATAAGTACAATACTAGACAATTGACAAGACTTCACCCTCTTCAGTATCGTACTACCCTTGGTCAATTTTCCTTAAAATACAGAGGTACAATACTCAATGATCAATTTAATAGTTCCATACAGTTTTTTTTAACACATATAAGAGCAGTTTAGGGGCTGCTCTGATTGCTCAGATCACTAATTTTATGGTAATTATTATATTTTTCTATTTCATAGTTACTTGTTTTTAATTTAACTTGTGAATTTTAATATAGAGGCATGTATAAGCCCTTTTGGGTTTCTTGCTGCTACCTTGCACCTTTTTTGTTGTTGTTATTTCTTTATCTTTTTATTTTAGTCTTATTATTCTGGCGGCTGTGGCTCAGGAGGTAGAGCGGTCGTCCTCCAATTTGAAGATTGGCGGTTCGATTCCCGGCTCCTCCAGCCCACATGTTGATTAACCGTTGCTGTGCCATCAGTGTATGAATGGGTGAGTTGTAGTGTAAAGCGCTTTGAGTGGTCGTAAAGACTAGAAAGGTGCTATATAAGTACAGTCCTAAAATACAATGGTAAAACACAGACTCCCGGACGTCCTCACTGTGTGGTGTTCTAACCACACTGTGTTTGACAGACTTCCTGCAACACATCTCACAGCCTCACTGGGAACTAAAGTGACAACGCTGAAAGAGTTGAGGGATTTAAAGCTATTTTCATTTTTTAAATAACTTTTACTCTTCTTGGTCGATTTCGCTCCGTCGATCTTCTTCTGCTGACAGTTTAAATGTAAAAGGTAAGAGGAGGGGCATTGGGTTTTATGCAGCTGCATGTCAACTTTCTCACACCAGTTACTGACTTCATGTTTTACTACAGTATTCATCAAGATATTTGAATATTCTTAAGGAACAATAGTAGGATATCACTTTTTTCCCCTTTTTAAACAAATCTTGTGTGAAAACTGATTACAAGGTGTCCGTTCTGTATCATGTGTCACGTGAAGGTGTTGTGTTGTTGGACAAACATCTGATCAAACGAGGTGAAAGCTGAATGTTTCTGAATGAGAATCCTGTTGGAAATAGCTGATTGATCTACGGAGATAAACTGGCTGTTCAAAGCAGCTGCAAGAGAAAAAAAAGTGTTGGTCTACTGTGCTGCCACACAAAACTACAAACAAAATGTCATCATGAGTGTTTAATTATGATTTTACAGGCTGGTTGTAAGTTGTCTCTTTATTAGTCAGGGCTTTCACTGAGACGCATTCACATTTTTCTTTGTGCTGTTTAAGGTGCTGATATAACTTTGTTGTATTGCTGTGTGATGTACCTAGAGACATCTGATGTTTAACAGACTAGGCTACCTTTCTGCTTGATGTCGCTGTGCTTGAATCCTAGCGGACGAGCTGGCTCTAAGAGCCGATGCTTTATAGTGAACGAGAAGAGCCACGAGGAGTTCGGTAATAAACCAGAGACAGAAATTCTACAAATTACAAGAAATATAAAAACAAATTTACCCACTTACTTCGTATATCAAAAAAGAATTACTTTTCTCAGATATTACTTTTCTATATTCCAAATTCCATTCCTAAACCTTTCAGTGAATATTTCCAAGTCAACTCACAATTACATAAGTACAATACTAGACAATTGACAAGACATCACCCTCTTCAGTATCGTACTACCCTTGGTCAATTTTCCTTAAAATACAGAGGTACAATACTCAATGATCAATTTAATAGTTCCATACAGTTTTTTTAAACACATATAAGAGCAGTTTAGGGGCTGCTCTGATTGCTCAGGTCACTTTTTTATTTGTATTTTTAATATTATTATAATTTTGCTTTATTTTTATGGTAATTATTATTTTTTCTATTTCATAGTTACTTGTTTCTTGCCGCTACCTTGCGCCTTTCTTTTGTTGTTATTTCTTTATCTTTTTTCTATCAGTCTTATTATTGTGGCGGCTGTGGCTCAGGAGGTAGAGCGGTCTGCCTCCCATTGGAAGATTGGTGGTTCAATTCCCGGCTCCTCCAGCCCACATGTTGATGTGTCCTTGGGCAAGACACTTAACCCCTATGACTAGGGACGCGCTATACAGTACAGTCCATTTACCATTGTGCAACCACTTTGCTCCAGGCACACATGTGTGCCTATACAGCATGTGCATATGCATGTGTGCCTGCATAGAGGCAGGAAGGAGCAGTATAGTGGTTGTGTGTTTTTTTCTGACTCTGAGTCAAGTCGCTACACATTCAGCCGCACACATCTCACAGCTCTCACAGCCTCACTGGGAACTAAAGTGACAACGCTGAAAGAGTTGAGGGATTTAAAGCTATTTTCTTTTTTTAAATAACTTTTACTCTTCTTGGTCAATTTTGCTCCGTCGATCTTCTTCTGCTGACTTAAATGTAAAAGGTAAGAGGAGGGGCATTGGGTTTTATGCATGTCAACTTTCTTTTTACATACACTATCATCTTCAGATAACAAGATGTGTATATTGTTATCCATGCTGTCAGTTTGATTTGTGCCGGGCTTGTTCTGCATCATAACAACGACCCCAAACATACAGCCAGAGTTGTCTGTCTTCTATGAAAAGAATAATAATGATAATAATAATAATAATAATAATAATAATGATGATCATCTTTATCAAAACATTATTACAAAGTGATTTACAAGGCAGAAGAAAGTTTGATAGTACAGGATAAAACTGCACCATGAAACAGACATAAATACATAAACGTAAAAACAGGGAATATATAAAACTTCACCCTTCACCCTCCTCAGTATCGTACTACCCTTGGTCAATTTTCCTTAAAATACAGAGGTACAATACTCAATGATCAATTTAATAGTTCCATACAGTTTTTTAACACATATAAGAGCAGTTTAGGGGCTGCTCTGATTGCTCAGGTCACTTTTTTTATTTGTATTTTTAATATTATTATAATTTTGCTTTATTTTTATGGTAATTATTATTTTTTTCTATTTCATAGTTACTTGTTTTTAATTTAACTTGTGATTTTTAATATAGGTAGAGGCCCTGTATAAGTTTCTTTTGTTGTCATTTCTTTGTTATTATTGGGGCGGCTGTGGCTCAGGAGGTAGAGCGGTTGTCCTCCAATTGGAAGATTGGTGGTTCGATTCCCGGCTCCTCCAGTCCTCATGTTGATGTTACCTTGGGCACTTAACCCCTAATTGATCCCGTTGCTGTGCCATCAGTGTATGAATGGGAGAGTTGTAGTGTAATGCGCTTTGGGTGGCGCTATATAAGTACATTTGTACTAAAATACAATGTTAAGATGATTACAAGTCCAGTGGTGACTTCCTGCCACACAAACTGTTTCAGAACACACTCACAGCTAAAAGAGTGCCACAAGATGAGGGATTTAAAGCTATTTTATAACTTTTACTCTTCTTGGTCAATTTCTCTCCGCCGATCTTCTTCCGCTGACAGTTTAAATGTAAAAGGTAAGAGGAGGGGCATTGGGTTTTATGCAGCTGCATGTCAACTTTCTCACACCAGTTACTGACACTTCATGTTTTACCACAGTATTCATCAATATATTCACCGCATGTTTATTTTCCACTTCCGCTTGATCGAGGGTCTGCACGTTTCATACCGCTAGTTTCGCTGTGAGGTTTCGTTTCACCTAGTCTTGAAATCCAACGTGGTTGGTAAGATGTGCATGCTTGTGTAATAATCATAATTAAGGGAAGACACCAGATTTTTGTTTCTTTTATATATTTTAACACACACAGAGAGAGAGGACGAGAGAGAGAGAGAGAGAGAGAGAGAGAGAGAGAGAGAGAGAGAGAGAGAGAGAGAGAGAGAGAGAGAGAGAGAGAGAGAGAGAGAGAGAGAGAGAGAGAGAGAGAGAGAGAGAGAGAGAGAGAGAGAGAGAGAGAGAGAGAGAGAGAGAGAGAGAGAGAGAGAGAGACCCATCAACATTGTGGAGAGTGATAACAGGCAGTGCCCAGGAGGTGAATCTCTCTTGCCTCAGGTTCCTATTTCGTCAGATGCAAGAAAATCAAATAAACAAACTCAGCTCTACTCAGCATTTTTCCCCCTTCTTTTTTCATTTCCTTTTCTTTTCTTCTGCAAAACTCTTCCACTTCACTGAAGTAGTGAATGGAGAACATAATCACTACTGGGTTAACAGAAATATTGGTAACAGTAAAAAAAAAAGAAGATTTGATTTTATGGCATTGTGTAAAAAATAAATTATCTACTCGCACCACTGATGAAAGATTGACCAAGAGAGGCAGACCTGCTCAGCCTCCTGTAAGGACATGTCCTGCAGCACTGACAGGCCATATATGATGGCCTAACAGTACAATTTAAACATACCATTAAACCAATACAGAACAGAAAGCCATTAAACCTCTGGAAATAAAACACCAAGAATGAACTGAAGGTCAGTTTTGTTGTTGTTTTATACAGTAGCGCCTCGAGACATGTGATCAGGGTATCCTGTTGTTCCTCACTGTTGAGGCAGACAGGCACCTGGGGCTGCCGGAAACCATTTTGAGGGCTTGATGTTGAGTACACCCTATGGGCAGGGCAAGCTACATAATCAATTATTTGGGAATTGGATTTTTGAGTGTATTGTGAGGTAGTTATTAGTAACTTAACAACTGACATTAAATGTCAGTTGCAATAAATACATGCATACAAGATAAAGATACAATAAATGAGCCCCAGAGTTAAATGATTCTGTTGATGATATTCCTAACAAAGGCCCTGGGTGAATCTTGAAGCTGGACTGGAGTGTAGGTGTCGCGAAAACCTGAACTGTGGTCCTGAAACTGCAGCCTCTGCTATTGCAGGAATACCCTACTCAAACGCTTTCACGCGCACATTTAAATTTAATTACATTTAAGTCTCTTTTGCGGTTCGTGTTTTACTCCTGACACATTTAATCATTTCTGCTGTGGCAGATGAGTGGAGGTGCAGTTGATCCAAAGTCTGGTTGGAGTTCAGCAGGGTAACAGCTGTTCTTCAGCCTGCTGCAGTTCAGTTTCCTGCAGTACCTGTGGTTGGAGTGAGAGGAGTCTTTGGTTACAGTCTATTAATCTGGAAACAAATCAATAATTAGTTACCACAGTTATTTTTTAAACTCTATATTGTGTGTAATGTCCATATTTGTATAGATTTGTTATTTTCACAATGTGTAGCTGCTGTGACAAACTTTAACTGTTGAAAATAGATATTTGATGCCATCGTGTGACAGAAATACATGACGGCACCTTAGAAAGTGAAGATTGTGCTAAATGTATCCAGAGATAAACTAATGAATTACTAACGGTTCTTTGGTTGTAATGCACATTGTTTCTGACATGAGAATCAAGGTTTGATGTTGTAGTTTTTCCTTCTCACACCTGTGATGACTGAACTTTGACCTCATATGTTCATGACTCCTCTCCTCTGTCTCCTCTCACAGGGAGAAGATGATCTGCAGGATCCTTCTGCTCATCAGCCTGACCTCCTGTGTCTCTGGTTAGTTTACATACTTCATCATCCAAAAAGAGAAAAGTCAAAAGATTTGATGAAATATGTCAGTAAAAACAACAACATAACTATTAAAGGGAGTGGAAACTCTTCATTACAGTTGGGAAAATTATCTATATTCAATTATTAGTTATTTCCCTCTCTGTCTCCTCAACAGGAACATTTGTAGTGAAAGTGACACAGAGCTCCTATCAGGCAGAGGAGAACCACAACGTCACACTGGAATGGATGTTTACAACAAAACCTGACAGTTCCTCCACCTTACTGCACATCTACTGTCAACTGTTCACTGATCAGAAGAACTCAGTCCTGTATCATGTACGTGAGGGTGTTGAGGTCCCAGAGTCTCAGGATGAACGTTTTATGGGAAGAGTTCAGAGTGACAAAGACGCCCTCAGAGAAGGACGAATCAGACTTCATGTGTCCAGACTCAAGACTGATGACTCGGGTCTGTACTGGTGTGAGGTGTTCACAGATGATGGTCGGAGCTTTGACGGATGCCGCCTCAGTGTCACTAGTAAGATGATTCAGTAAAACTCAGAAAGCCTTTTTAATGTTAAAAATATTTTCTATGTGGACACAAACATCACCAAGTTCAAACCCAAACAGTCCAGATTTTAATTTTGGACATGAACAGTGTGAAGTGTCACAAGTAGGAGAGTTGAATGTTGGAATAACAGAATTTGTATAATACAAGTACAATTATTATTCTTTTTCTGTTCTTTACAGCAGCTGTTGATCAGCCCAAACCTCAGAAACCCACTGTGAGACCTCAACCAACGAGTCAGGGAAATCTGGATCCTAACAGCAGCTGTATTCTCTGTCTGTGCTCGACTCTGCTTTGCCTTCGGACATTGTTTTACTAAATCTCCTGAAAAGAGAGGAATGTGAAAACTTTCCAGACAACACAGCCATCAGACAGTCAACCCTCATGAGGACTGTGCCTGCAGATTGTGCTAATGACCCGCTCCAAGCTTAGAAATAATGTCTCATCTATTTAAGGGAACATTTTTCCAAAATGTAATTTATGCAATGAATTGCCTTTCATCAAATAAATCTCTGTTTATATGAGAGAAGTTCTTATGACTCTTTTGTGTCTTTTAAACTGATGATGTCAGCGCAATTCTCCATCCTAATCATTGACTGCAATCAATGATACTGATAGGCAATCCAACCCAGTGAATGTGTTGTGATATTCAAACTGCAAACAAGTTACAAGCAGTGTTGGGGAACGTTACTTTTAAAAATAACTAATTACATTACAAAGTTACTGCCAAAGAAAATAACTAGTTACATTACAGCATTACTTTCTGAGAAAAGTAACTGGTTAGAGTACTTTTGCGTGACCAAAAAAGAAAACCCTCCTTTGTGATTCCTCATGTAGTTTAAGTCCAGCCCTTCTTTAAATATAATGACTGTAGCATCATCACACAGCCAAGTCTGACCCATCATCTGTAAATCTTTACACTAATAGCAGGAATGACTGACACAATGTCCCATTTACACTCTTTATTTATGGACTAAAGTTTAGCTTCTCAAACATAATGCTCACATACAAGTTATAAACTACTTACAGGCTTTTAAACACATCTCTACATCACTGCAACAGACCAACACACACACCTTACATCTTACTATAATGTTCTTGCTCTTATTTCCTCCCACTTATTCTGAATAATGTGAATATTTCCACCAAGTGAATGCTGTCCCTTCTGAGCTGCCGTAGACAACCACAGTGATATGACAGCAGCACGTAGCCGGGTGCCTGTCTGCCAAAAAAGTAGAAACGGTGCAAAGTCGTGACAGATTGTCTTTTCTTGTGGTAAAAGGTACAGGAGCAGTTTGTGAAAAAATAACAGATTAACGTTTTGAAACGTAACTAAACAACCGAGTACTTAAATTGCAGCCCTAATGTTTTAGGTTACTCCTTACATCAAAAAAGTGAACCAAGTACTCCCCACAATGGCTAAGTGGTTAAGACATTTGACTTTCAATCACGTGTCGGTGAGGTTGAGTCACCACTGATACTATACTCATGAGAAAGCGACCATAAGAGTATGATCAGAGTACAATAGCTGATCACTTTTGTGACTGAACTTTGACCTCCATGTGTAAATGACTCCTCTCCTCTGTCTCTGTCTCTTTCTCTGTCTCACGGGGGGGAGGGATTGCGGTCCAGCACAGCCACGCCAACCCACGCCGCGGACAACGGCTTCAGTGCAGATTGAAGTGTGATACTATATAATTTCGCACCACGCGCCTGCAATGAACCTGCAATTAATTAAGTGTGTCCAGCCGGTTGCAGTGGTTGGGGAAGAGAGGGGGAAGAAGAGAGGGAAGAAGAAAGAGGAGAAAGAAAGAAGAAAACTCTTCCGTCACTCTGTCACCTGTAGATGAGTCACTGCAGGAAATAACTGTAGACCAGTTTATTTCACAGGAAGCATCTCACAGCCTCACTGGCCACTTTGACATCGAATTGGCAGGATTTACAGTCTATTAATCTGGAAACAAATCAATAATTTGTTGTCACACTTATTTCTCTTAGTTTGGGGTCAAACTCTATATTGTGTGTGATGTGCATATTTGTATAGATTTGTTAGTTTCACTTATGCTTAGCTGCTGTGACAAACTTTCACTGTTGAAAACTCAACATATTACAATATGTATTCAAAAAGTTTTGTGATAATGAAATCACTTTCTTTTGGTTTTACATGATCATTCCTTTCTTAGCAATCTGTTATTGCAGAATCAGTTTTTGTGGAAATCCCCTCTTGTTCCTACTTTGGTGGAAAACAAAGAATTGGCTGTGTATATCGTCCTCTTGATACTGATATTGATAACTTTTATGAGGCTCTTTCGATTACACTAGATCTGATAAACAAGGAGGGACAATTATGTTATATATAATATCTGTATCATTTGATCTATAAGCCCACCAGAGTAACAAGTACTTCTGCTACTCTAATTGATAACTTTTTTACAAACTCTTTAGGTCATAAAACTCAAAGTGGTGTTCTCTATGCAGATATTTCAGATCATTTCCCAATATTTCAGTTTACATTTGGTAATGCAAACAAACAAACATCTAATGATTACAAATGCAGATTGTTCAACAAGAAAAATACGGATCGTTTTAAATCTTTGATTGGTGATGTATCTTGGGAAAATGTTTTTAAAGAATCTGATGTAGAAACAGCCTATCAAATCTTTATGGACTCATTTAATTCAGTCTTCCATGAATGTCTTCCCCTGGTCAAATATGATAAAAAGAGTGACTCTGATCATGGCAAACCTTGGTTTACCACTGGCTTAAAAAAATATTCTGTCAAATAAAACAAATTATATGAAAAATTCTTTTCAAACCCATGTCTCTTAAATTCTACAAATTACAAGAAATATAAAAACAAATTTACCCACTTACTTCGTATATCAAAAAAGAATTACTTTTCTCAGAAATTACTTTTCTCACATTTTCAAAACGACTAGATCCTTCTGCTCCCCTTTCCAAAAAACTCAAGATATTGACAATTTTTCAGATCAATATATATACCAAATATGCATTTTTATCTTTAAGTATATGTATATTCCAAATTCCATTCCTAAACCTTTCAGTGAATATTTCCAAGTCAACTCACAATTACATAAGTACAATACTAGACAATTGACAAGACTTCACCCTCTTCAGTATCGTACTACCTTGGTCAATTTTCCTTAAAATACAGAGGTACAATACTCAATGATCAATTTAATAGTTCCATACAGTTTTTTTTTTTAACACATATAAGAGCAGTTTAGGGGCTGCTCTGATTGCTCAGGTCACTTTTTTTTATTTGTATTTTTAATATTATTATAATTTTGCTTTATTTTTATGGTAATTATTATTTTTTCTATTTCATAGTTACTTGTTTCTTGCCGCTACCTTGCGCCTTTCTTTTGTTGTTATTCCTTTATCTTTTTCTATCAGTCTTATTATTGTGGCGGCTGTGGCTCAGGAGGTAGAGCGGTCTGCCTCCCATTGGAAGATTGGTGGTTCAATTCCCGGCTCCTCCAGCCCACATGTTGATGTGTCCTTGGGCAAGACACTTAACCCCTATGACTAGGGACGCGCTATACAGTACAGTCCATTTACAAAATATACACTTCCTGAGGCAGGAAGAGCGCATAGTGGTTTTACTGTTATGTGGTTGTGGTTTTTTTCTGACACTTCTGAGTCAAGTCGCTACACATTCAGCAGCACACATCTCACAGCTCTCACAGCCTCACTGGGAACTAAAGTGACTACGCTGAAAGAGTTGAGGGATTTAAAGCTATTTTCATTTTTAAAATAACTTTTACTCTTCTTGGTCGATTTCGCTCCGTCGATCTTCTTCTGCTGACAGTTTAAATGTAAAAGGTAAGAGGAGGGGCATTGGGTTTTATGCAGCTGCATGTCAACTTTCTCACACCAGTTACTGACTTCATGTTTTACAGTATTCATCAATATATTTGAATATTCTTAAGGAACAATAGTAGGATATCACTTTTTTCCCCTTTTTAAACAAATCTTGTGTGAAAACTGATTACAAGGTGTCCGTTCTGTATCATGTGTCACGTGAAGGTGTTGTGTTGTTGGACAAACGTCTGATCAAACGAGGTGAAAGCTGAATGTTTCTGAATGAGAATCCTGCTGGAAATAGCTGATTGATCTACGGAGATAAACTGGCTGTTCAAAGCAGCTGCAAAAGAAAAAAAAGTGTTGGTCTACTGTGCTGCCACACAAAACTACAAACAAAATGTCATCATGAGTGTTTAATTATGATTTTACAGGCTGGTTGTAAGTTGTCTCTTTATTAGTCAGGGCTTTCACTGAGACGCATTCACATTTTTCTTTGTGCTGTTTAAGGTGCTGATATAACTTTGTTGTATTGCCGTGTGATGTACCTAGAGACATCTGATGTTTAACAGACTAGGCTACCTTTCTGCTTGATGTCGCTGTGCTTGAATACTCGTGGACGAGCTGGCTCTAAGAGCCGATGCTTTATAGTGAACGAGAAGAGCCACGAGGAGTTCGGTAATAAACCAGAGACAGAAATTCTACAAATTACAAGAAATATAAAAACAAATTTACCCACTTATTTCGTATATCAAAAAAGAATTACTTTTCTCAGATATTACTTTTCTATATTCCAAATTCCATTCCTAAACCTTTCAGTGAATATTTCCAAGTCAACTCACAATTACATAAGTACAATACTAGACAATTGACAAGACTTCACCCTCTTCAGTATCGTACTACCCTTGGTCAATTTTCCTTAAAATACAGAGGTACAATACTCAATGATCAATTTAATAGTTCCATACAGTTTTTTAAACACATATAAGAGCAGTTTAGGGGCTGCTCTGATTGCTCAGGTCACTTTTTTTATTTGTATTTTTAATATTATTATAATTTTGCTTTATTTTTATGGTAATTATTATTTTTTTCTATTTCATAGTTACTTGTTTTTAATTTAACTTGTGACTTTTAATATAGGTAGAGGCCCTGTATAAGTTTCTTGCCGCTACCTTGCACCTTTCTTTTGTTGTTGTTATTTCTTTATCTTTTTATTTTAGTCTTATTATTCTGGCGGCTGTGGCTCAGGAGGTAGAGCGGTCGTCCTCCAATTGGAAGATTGGCGGTTCGATTCCTGGCTCCTCCAGTCCACATGTTGATGTGTCCTTGGGCAAGACACTTAACCCCAAATTGCTCCCGTATCTGTGCCATCAGTGTATGAAACTGCAACACACAAACTGTGTTAAGTTTGTGTGACAAACCTATTTTTATGGTAATTATTATTTTTTTCTATTTCATAGTTACTTCCTGCAACACATAAACTGTGTCAACACACATCTCACAGCCTCACTGGGATCTAAAGTGACAACGCTGAAAGAGTGCCACAAGTTGAGGGATTTAAAGCTATTTTCATTTTTTTAATAACTTTTACTCTTCTTGGTCGATTTCGCTCCGTCGATCTTCTTCTGCTGACAGTTTAAATGTAAAAGGTAAGAGGAGGGGGCATTGGGTTTTATGCATGTCAACTTTCTTTTTACATACATACACTATGCTCTTCAGATAACAAGATGTGTATATTGTTATCCATGCTGTCAGTTTGATTTGTGCCGGGCTTGTTCTGCATCATAACAACGACCCCAAACATACAGCCAGAGTTGTCTGTCTTCTGTGACAAGAATAATAATAATAATAATAATAATGATGATCATCTTTATTTATAGAGCACTTTTCAAAACATTATTACAAAGTGATTTACAAGGCAGAAGAAAGTTTGATAGTACAGGATAAAACTGCACCATGAAACAGACATAAATACATAAACATAAAAACACGAAATATATAAACAAAAAATAGATTTTTTTAAAAAGATAAAAACTCGAATAAAATCAGGAAAGACCCTCCAATTAAATTATGTTTTAAGAGTGATGTTAAAAGGTTAGAAATGTAGAAGGTGGAAAGACCCTGAAGAGCTTTAAAAGTAATTAATAAAATCTTAAAATCTATCCTAAAACATACTGGGAGCCAGTGTAAAGATGCTAAAACAGGTGTAATATGATCCCGCCTCTTACTTCTGGTTAAAAGCCTATAGCAGCTGAATTCTGTTCAGTCTGGAGTTGATTTAAGGTAAAAAGACTGTTGCAGTAATCTAGTAAAATGGTCTCAGTGTTATTAAAAGTCCTGCAACAGATAACATTGCCATCACACAGAGCCCTGATCTCAGAATCATTGAGTCAGTCTGGAATTACTCGAAGAGAGGGAAGCAACTGGGCGATATGGACAAAATCAAGTATCACGATATTTACCTCGATATCGATATTGCAACAATAATGTAGATGGATAATCATCGGTAATGTGGTTACAATGACAAAGTGGGTAAAAAGTAAATAACAGAACAGCTAGAACAGTCTCACTGGAAACTTCCTGCACTCTCCTGAACATACGCACTGACTTTCATTCACATCTGATAAAAGGGGACGAATGGCAGAACTTTGAGTCCATGGTGTGACGACCCCTCTCACTCTGCCTGGTGGTCTGACATGCTCTGACTGTTTTTGCACTTATTGATGGAGCTGGGATGGTCGTGTGCCTGTACCTGCCTTTCTGGGCTGGACTTCTAGAGCCACTGCAGGCCGGCCCTGCTGCAGTATAAGTAACTCCTCCTTGTTATCTGTCTCAATCAGGAGCTCAATGTAACTCCCATCCTCGTCTCGATCTGTATGATTGACACCAGACAACAGGTAGTGCAGATGAAGAATCGGCACAAACGAAACAAAACACACAAAACAAAAAACAATAGGTTCTGGTTGGTGTCCACAGACAAACGCTGCCAGAGGCCCGATGTGCACACACTACAAGTCCAAAAGCTGCAGCTGCTGCTCCCTGTTCTGGACTTCTTGGTGTCTGTTTTACACCTGCATTAAGACACTAAACCTGTGTTTTATATCTGATATCAGGAAGAGGATCCAACAAGCATCATGACAGCAAAACTTCACACAGTTCACCCAAACATTACACCAACTAAGGAAAATGGGACAAAAATACTGCCATGTTTATTTGCAAGAGAATTAAAACAGGTAAATCTTCTTTTTACATAGGACGCTGAAAGCAGCATCATAGTCACACAACAGAAATGATGCTGTGTGTCTGTGTGTCCAGAGGGTGGCACTAATAAGCTACGTAGAAGGGCTATGGCGATGGTATCAGCTCTACGAAGCCCATTCACAAAGAGGAAGTCAGTACAAGACAGTTGGAGAGCAAATCTGCAATGAGTGGGGTCAGGATCGAGACTGAGCGGCATTAAGACTGAGGTTGTTGTGAACGAGTTTATTATATCTGTCAACCTAGATTTTACCCGCATATTTACGAATGTAGGATTTAAAGCTGGACAAGAGAACATTGAGTTCACTCTCATCATGAAATGTTAACAAATAGCAAAGGTAAGATTTCATATCGATCAGAGGTGGAAAGAGTACTGAAATATTCTGAAACTGGCTCTGCTTAACACTCGCTCACTCAACAATAAAAGCCTTATTCTCAATGAGTTTATAACGGACAGTAAACTGGATTTCCTCTGCCTCACTGAAACCTGGCACAAACCCTTTGACTACTTCTCACTAAACCAGACCACACCCCCCGGCTTCACATACATTGAAAAAGCTCGCTCTAACAACTTCCATCTTCATCCCCACCGCTCACTCATTTGAGCACATTGCCTTTAAACTCTCTGGTCCGTCTCCTTTAGTCATTGCTGTCATTTATCTCCCCCCAAGCCCAACTCCTCCTTTCTCTCTGACTGAACTGTGACAAATCAGACATCATTATCATCGGTCCCAAATCCCTCATCAATACCACCCATAACTTCCACCTCACCATTGACACCTCTACGTTGTCCCCCCCTCACACATCCGCAACCTTGAAATGATTCTAGACAGTAACCTCTCCTTCCAAGACCATGTCAACCACATCACAAGAACTGCCTTCTTCCACCTCAAAAAAATTGCTCGTCTCCATCCATCACTCTCCTTCTCCGCTGCTGAAACCCTCATCCACGCCTTCATTACATCCAGACTCGACTACTGCAACAGTATTCTTTATGGCTCACACTCCAAAATCATCAATAAACTCCAGTACATACAGAACTCTGCTGCCCGCCTTCTCACCCACACCCATTCCCGTGACCACATCACCCCCGTCCTTCATAATCTCCACTGGCTCCCTGTACCACAACGCATCCACTTTAAAGTCCTTCTCATCACCCACAAAACTCTCCATAGCCAGGCCCCCCTCCTACCTCACTGCCCTTCTCCACCACCACAACTTTCCCGCAACCGATGCCAACCTCCTGTCCCCTCCCCCCGTACCAAGCACCGGACCTTGGGTGACAGAGCCTTCTCCATTGCCGTCCTCTCCCTCTGGAACTCGCTCCCCAATCACATCCGTGACTGCACCGACCTAGCCACATTCAAATCACTTCTCAAAACACACCTCTTAATAATTGCTTTTAATACATACCCGCGTCAAGCGTTTTACTGTACTGTTTCTATATTTATTTTAATTCATTGTTCACTGTGTTTTTTTTTTTTGTTTTTTTTTTACCCGTGCTTCTGTAAAGCGTCTTTGAGTTCCAAAAAAGCGCTATACAAAATAAATACATTATTATTATTATTATTATTATTATTATTATTATTATTATTATTATTATTATTATTATTATTATTATTCTACTCAAGTAAAAGTACCACTACTTTGATGAAATTTTACTTGAGTACAAGTAAGCTTGTAGTTGTGGGGGCTGTAGTTCAAAAAGGACAAAGTGATGGCCCATACATCTCTAACTAGTTGTTTTAATAAGGTAAAGGCATACATTTACAAATTCAACTTCAATGACAAAATGAAATATTTCGACACAAGACGTTTAAAACATTTATGGAGAAAACATTAAAAAAAAAAAAACATTTTCAAACAACACAACCATTGAATTGAAGGTGGCATAAATTGTGGATTCTGTAAACCAGGGACTCTCTAACACCCCTAAATTTGATCACCATCCTTTTTTTCACCAACAGTCATACTGCAAATCTATAAATCAATATGGGTCAAGGTCAAGAGCAATAACTTTACTTTAAATGACCCAAAGAAGACCACACTTTTAAGTACCCCTGTTATAAAGGATGTGCCCCTGTGCATCATTCACTTAATTCTCTCATTTCCGATGTTGTCCTTTCACGTGAAGGCATCGTTATATGTTGCTATGAGAGCTATATGAGTCACAGGCTGCAATAATTTATGAATGTTAAGTTATTTTATCATGCTGGTTAACACTGCTGTACGATCCCCTTTGCTTAAAAAAAAATCGACACTTTGTACACTTCTTTTGTTCTGACAGGAAAAAACATGTTTCTTATTTTGCAACCAGTACACTGATCTATCATTGTAGCTGCCTAACTTGCAAAAAACCTCCATGTGTGTATATTCCAGAGAAATAAGACAACAGTGATTGACTGATCAGTGCTATAGTCCAATTGATATTAACATATTGACATAAATAAATATGCAATTACATTCAACATGGGCCTGTAATGTTTTTTTGTGTCTCACACTGCTATAATAAGGCAGCCAGCAGTTCCACATGCCGCACAAAGTGCCCTTATTTTTCACTGAGCACCTGCCCCCCAAAATGTCTGTGCACGCCACTGATAGACATGTTGGGTAATCTATAGACATGTTGGGTAATATAAAGAGAAAATGAAAATCCTACCCCAATACCCACATGTAAATCAGAAATGTAAATCAGTCAACAAAAAATGTAATAAAAACACAAAGAGGAAGACATATTCTAGATCGGTGTGTCTTGAAAAACAATGTTGGCTTGTCATGACATGATTCATGCCTTTTATCAAAAAGACTTCTGGAACACAATAATGGTAAAATAAAATGTATATTATAAAGGTCTTTTTTTTTATAAAAAAATATTTCATGTTATTGGCCAAAATTGTAGTTTGTAAATTGAGTTAAACTACAAAAAATGACCCAAAAAGTAGTTGAAATACTTGACACAGAACAAAATATGAATGTAGTTTAACTACCAGCACGTTACAGCAAATTGTAGTTAAGCTATGTAGTTCAACTACATGTAGTTTAAGTCTGCCCAACACTGTATATGACAATGGTAATCACGTGAGATATAGGCTGCAGATCCCGTGTCAGTCTGACTAGCTATATTAATGATGCGGCAGCTTACTCATAGGCATATCAGTAAACGCCTGCTTCCGACTTGTGGTTACGGTGGTCTGTCCCCGGAAAAACCCCAAGGTAACTTGAAGTCATTGTCTTAGGGACCGTCTACAAAGTGCAGTACCAAAGCAAAAAATATTCAATATCTCCACTTTTATTCACTGTAGTCTCACCAAATTCACACCACACACCAACGGTCACTGTTGCAAAATGTGCTTGTGTATAATACTTCAATATCATCACTGTCATGTGCTGTCGTTCCATTGATTTCCCTTCAATAGCATCAATATTATACACAGTAGTCTTCACTATATTCACTCCAAACATCAAGGGTCACCTGATAATGATACTACAACAATATGTCAATAGCGTTAATATTATGGCGCTTTTCCACTACACAGTTCCAGCACGACTCGCCTCGCCTCGCCTCGGTATGGTTCCAGGACAGACCTTTTCCATCATAAAAAAGTACCTACTCAACGTGGGCTCCGCTATGGAGATATTGAATATTTTTTGCTTTGGTACTGCACTTTGTAGACAGTCCCTAAGCGCTCGCCTCTCCACCCGCAGCGCGTAGACAGCGATTTTATTTTTATTTCCTGCAGCCTGGAGGACGACTCGTTTTGGCGAAAATGAGTTTGTAGTCAATAGTCTTTCCTTACTACGATAGGTAAGAGGCATTTTTTTTATGTCTTAACAATGTTTCGTTTATGAGCTATTGATCGCTGAAGTTCGAGTCTTCCAATATCTTTCTAACTTTAACCAAGTAGTTCACTGTGGGTGCAACCTGCCTTGGCTACATTGTATGCGTTACTGTAATCACATTATTACTTAATCTGTAACGCAGTAATGTAACGCGTTACAGTGTCTACAGTCAGTAATCACATTACAGTTACTAAACAAAGAAATGTGGCGTTACTTGCGTTACATTAGTTCTGCAATTATTATGTATTGGGCGGATGTATAAATAATCAAATGAGCTTTTCATGCACGCTTGCGGCTGCCTGACCTCAGATGCTAAAACAAAGCTAATAGTGAAACTCACAACCCCCCTGTGTATCTAAAGTTTAGTGTGTGCACGCCTATTTCCATGAAATGATTGTGACAATGTGATTTATTCTTGATAGATAAAGTGTATATATTCTCAAAATTGTATTGATCAATCTCATTATACCTGGTCACAGGTGATAACTGATGTGTATAAATAGAAAATAAAGAGAGGAATGTGTCTGAAAACTAAATTATTCCAACTTTATGGGCGACCGTGTATATAATATAATAGATAATAGTGATCGGATGGCCGTCAATAGACTTTGGTGAGCTATCTGGACCGGTGTTATGTAAGGATGGAAACAACTATCTAGTGCCTGTGTAAAGTCTCTTCAGCCCCGCCAGTTTTGTGCTGACTCCGAGGAGAAATAGGTTGTCTATATATTATTTTGAGGCAGTTATTATTTGTACAACATGGTGTTACGATGGTCAAGACTTATATACTTTTATCTGCTGATATATTATTTTTACACTACATAACCGGTGTTGCTAAGGAGTAACGCAAGAGTAATGTAGCTAGGAGTGTAATTACTTTCCACAGGGAGTAATTAAGTAACGAAAAAAAAAAAAAAGTAACAAGTAATGTGTGATATATTAGATTTTTTCAGTAACAACCCAAACACTGGTCTTTACTAATGGCAAACTGTAAACTACTAAAAAAGTAAAGTTAGTGATGAAGAGTAGCAATAATCACTGTGCATCAGATAACATTTGTTGTGATCTAGAACATTTATTTATATTTATGTCTGTAAACACATTGGCTCAAGGCATGCTGGGGACTCAGCCCAATTAAACTCAACATACTACAATATGTATTCAAAAAGTTTTGTGATAATGAAATCACTTTCTTTTGGTTTTACATGATCATTGCTTTCTTAACATTGTGTTTTTATTATCTTCTCCTTGTGATATTGCTTTTTCTCGTGCTTCTGCCAGATTCACCTGCACATCTGTTGCTAGGAATAGTAGACGTAAACTGTACTGTATGATTTTATCTGATACATTTACTGTCCCCGTTAAGCAGTTTTATTGGCATTTTATTTTAACATCCAGATGCAGCTAATATATTTTCATGTGATAAAATACTTGCCTGCATTTCAGAAACTGAAGATTTTTAAGTGTTTTTGTAATTTACAATAGAAATAACTAACAGTTCTTTGGTTGTAATGCACATTGTTTCTGACATGAGAATCAAGGTTTGATGTTGTAGATTTTCCTTCTCACACCTGTGATGACTGAACTTTGACCTCATGTGTTCATGACTCCTCTCCTTTGTCTCCTCTCACAGGGAGAAGATGATCTGCAGGATCCTTCTGCTCATCAGCCTGACCTCCTGTGTCTCTGGTTAGTTTACATCCTCACTTCATCCAAAAAGAGAAAAATCTAAAGATTTGATGAAATATATCAGTGAAAACAACGACAGCACTATTAAAGGGAGTAGAAACTCTTCATTATATTTGGGAAGATGATCATAGTCTTCAACTTCTGACACTTCCTGTGTTGCAGAAGTGGCTACAAGTACAATCACAGTCCATTTACCGTATATTAAAATCAACTGTGGTTGTGGTTAAAAGGGTTAGTTTTCGACTTCTGACGCTTCCTGTTTTGGAGGAGTGTCTACTTGTAGAAGTGGCTACAAGTCTACGCTACACAGCACACATTCAGCACACATCTCACAGCCTCACTGGGATTTTAAAGTGACAACGCTGAAAGAGTGCCACAAGTTGAGGAATTTAAAGCTATTTTCATTTTTTTTAATAACTTTTACTCTTCTTGGTCAATTTCGCTCCGTCGATCTTCTTCTGCTGACAGTTTAAATGTAAAAGGTAAGAGGAGGGGGCATCTGGTTTTATGCAGCTGCATGTCAACTTTCTCACACCAGTTACTGACTTCATGTTTTACTACAGTATTCATCAAGATATTTGAATATTCTTAAGGAACAATAGAAGGCTATCACTTTTTTTCCTTTTAAAAAAAACATCTGATCAAACGAGGTGAAAGCTGAATGTTTCTTAATGAGACTCCTGAGTGAGATAAACTGTTCAAAGCAACTGCATCAGAACACAATAAGTGTTGGTCTACTGTGCTGCCACACAAAACCACAGATGAAACGTTTTGTTCAACTGTAGGGTTGCATAATTTGGTTAAAAATTCATATTGCGAGTATTGCGATATGATAAACAAAATGTCATCATGAGTGTTTAATTATGATTTTACAGGCTGGTCGTAAGTTGTCTCTTTATTAGTTGGGGCTTTCACTGAGACGCATGTTTAAGGTGCTGATATAACTTTGTTATATTCCCGTGGGATGTCACACATATATGGACACCACCATCCACCGCGCGTTTTCCAAGATGTGCATGCTTGTGTAATAATCATAATTAAGGGAAGACACCAGATTTTTGTTTCTTTTATATATTTTAACACATACAGAGAGAGAGGACGAGAGAGAGAGGACGAGAGAGAGAGAGAGAGGACGAGAGAGAGAGAGAGAGACGAGAGAGAGAGAGTGAGAGAGAGAGTGAGAGAGAGAGAGAGAGAGAGAGAGAGAGAGAGAGAGAGAGAGAGAGAGAGAGAGAGAGAGAGAGAGAGAGAGAGAGAGAGAGAGAGAGAGAGAGAGAGAGAGAGAGAGAGAGAGAGAGAGAGAGAGAGACAGGACCCATAGCAAGCCGTGCCCAGGAGGTGAATCTCTCTTGCCTCAGGTTCCTATTTCGTCAGATGCAAGAAAATCAAATAAACAAACTCAGCTCTACTCAGCATTTTTCCCCCTTCTTTTATCATTTCCTTTTCTTTTCTTCTGCAAAACTCTTCCACTTCACCGAAGTAGTGAATGGAGAACATAATCACTACTGGGTTAACAGAAATATTGGTAACAGTAAAAAAAAAAAAAAAGATTTGATTTTATGGCATTGTGTAAAAAATAAATTTTCTACTCGCACCACTGATGAAAGATTGACCAAGAGAGGCAGACCTGCTCAGCCTCCTGTAAGGACATGTCCTGCAGCACTGACAGGCCATATATGATGGCCTAACAGTATAATTTAAACATACCATTAAACCAATACAGAACAGAAAGCCATTAAACCTCTGGAAATAAAACACCAAGAATGAACTGAAGGTCAGTTTTGTTGTTGTTTTATACAGTAGCACCTCGAGATATGTGTTCAGGGTATCCTGTTGTTCCTCACAGGCAGACAGGCACCTGGGGCTTCCGAGGAAACCATTTTGAGGGCTTGATGTTGAGTACACCCTATGGGCAAAGCAAGCTACAGAATCAATTATTGTCCATCAATTGGATTTTTGAGTGTATTGTGAGGTAGTTATTAGTAACTTAACAACTGACATTAAATGCCAGTTGCATTAAATATATGCATACAAGATAAAGATACAATAAATGAGCCCCAGAGTTAAACGATTCTGTTGATGATATTCCTAACAAAGGCCCTGGGTGAATCTTGAAGCTGGACTGGAGTGTAGGTGTCGCGAAAACCTGAACTGTGGTCCTGAAACTGCAGCCTCTGCTATTGCAGGAATACCCTACTCAAACGCTTTCACGCGCACATTTAAATTTAATTACATTTAAGTCTCTTTTGCGGTTCGTGTTTTACTCCTGACACATTTAATAATTTCTGCTGTGGCAGATGAGTGGTGGTGCAGTTGATCCAAAGTCTGGTTGGAGTTCAGCAGGGTAACAGCTGTTCTTCAGCCTGCTGCAGTTCAGTTTCCTGCAGTACCTGTGGTTGGAGTGAGAGGAGTCTTTGGTTACAGTCTATTCATCTGGAAACAAATCAATAATTTGTTGTCACAGTTACTTCTCTTAGTTTGGGGTCAAACTCTATATTGTGTGTGATGTGCATATTTGTATAGATTTGTTAGTTTCACTTATGCTTAGCTGCTGTGACAAACTTTCACTGTTGAAAACAGATTTTTGGTGCCACCTTGTGACAGAAATACATCAATAACTGAAGATGTTTAAATGTATTCAGAGATAAACTTATTTACAATAGAAATGACTGACGGTTCTTTGGTTGTAATGCACATTGTTTCTGACATGAGAATCAAGGTTTGATGTTGTAGTTTTTCCTTCTCACACCTGTGATGACTGAACTTTGACCTCATGTGTTCATGACTCCTCTCCTCTGTCTCCTCTCACAGGGAGAAGATGATCTGCAGGATCCTTCTGCTCATCAGCCTCACTTCCTGTGTCTCTGGTTAGTTTACAACCTCACTTCATCATCCAAAAAGAGAAAAGTCAAAAGATTTGATGAAATATATCAGTGAAAACAACAACAGCACTAAGTTGGGAAAATGATCTATATTCAATATATTGTATATTTATAATTGGTGTCAAGCATGACCTTTTTTATTGGTGTATTTTAAACACTTTCCCTCTCTGTCTCCTCAACAGGAGCATTTGTAGTGAACGTGACACAGAGCTCCTATCAGGCACAGGAGAACAACAACATCACACTGGAATGGATGTTTACAGCCAAACCTGAGAGTTCCTCCACCTCACTGCACATCTAATGTCAACTGTTCACTGATCACAATGACCCAGTCCTGTATCATGTAGATGGGGGTGTTGAGGTCCCAGAGTCTCAGGATGAACATTTTGCAGGACGAGTTCAGAGTGACAAAGACGCCCTCAGAGAAGGACGAATCAGACTTCATGTGTCCAGACTCAGGACTGATGACTCGGGTCTGTACGAGTGTGAAGTGATCACAGATTATGGTAGTAGCTCTGATGAATGCTTCCTCAATGTCACTGGTAAGATGATTCAGTAAAACTCAGAAAGCCTTTTTAATGCATGTTATCAGTGATGTACAGACTGGACTGCTAAACCTTATGAGTGTGGTTGCACTCAGCAGCCACTGTGTTGTTAAAATATTCTGTATGTGGAAACAAACATCACCAAGTTCAAACCCAAACAGTCCAGATTTTAATTTTGGACATGAATAGTGTGAAGTGTCACAAGTAGGAGAGTTGAATGTTGGGATAACAAAATGTGTATATTACAAGTACAATTATTATTCTTTTTCTGTCCTTTACAGCAGCTGTTGATCAGCCCAAACCTCAGAAACCCACTGTGAGACCACAACCAGAGAGTCGAGGAAGGATTGGCCTCTACATTGGACTGATAGGAGCTGGACTTGCTCTCTGTGTTGGACTCTGCCTTCTTATTTTAAAAAGGAATTATTTTCAGTCCAGTGGTGGATTTAAGAAAACTCAACTGATCTTTTCTCAAGAGGAAATGGATTTGCAATGCAAACAAAACAAGATAGTTATAGAAGAAGTTATAATTGATGTTCATACCGGACACACTCAACATAGTAGTTTCCCATTGGCTGACCGGTAACCATAGCAACAACCTTGATGCTTAATGCACTTAACAATAATAATAATACTAACTAGAAAATTCCAGGGAAATTTTGAGTGCCACGGGACTGCTGCCGGAACGAGTACACGATTTATTTCCAGTGTTCAAAAGTCACCCTGATCATATTATGGTTTCGAGTATTAAGTACAACTTACTAGTCAGTATCAAGTGTAATGTACTTTATTCTCAACTTAACATCCCGGAAATATTAAGTAAATGTTAATCATATTTAAGCATAAATAATATTTATTTAAACTAATTAATTAAAGTCTACTTCATTTTTTTCACAGACAGGAACATCACTGTTATGAAATTAATAAGTAAATCTTATCATTAAGAGAGTAGATTTTATTATAGTTTTTTATGACTGGAATTCTTCTTGGAAATTGGCTGGAAATATTCCAGTATTTCAATTCCAATATTCCAGTTAATCATATTTAAGCATAAATAATATTTATTTAAACTAATTAATTAAAGTCTACTTCATTTTTTTCACAGACAGGAACATCACTGTTATGAAATTAATAAGTGAATCTTATCATTAAGAGAGTAGATTTTATTATAGTTTTTTATGACTGGAATTCTTCTTGGAAATTGGCTGGAAATATTCCAGTATTTCAATTCCAATATTCCAGTTAATCATATTTAAGCATAAATAATATTTATTTAAACTAATTAAAGTCCCTGTAAAGAAAGAATAAATATGTGTTCTGAGTTTGACATGCCACAGAAAAGTGTGTTGTTCACCACCCTGCCAAATGTGAATGATTAAAAAAATTGCCAAATATGTGAAATTGGGCTTCAAAGTTGTGTAAAAATCAGCCGCGGAAGCCCCGCCCACTACCCAGTGTCACCTGTCAATCAAAGTCACCACCTCTGTGGGCGTTCCCGCCGAGTCCGCGGAAGCCCCGCCCCCTACAGAGTGTCACCTGTCAATCAAAGTTACCACCTCTACCCTAAACATGGATGCTATTGCTGAGCGCTAGCTTGGTTAACTAACAAAATAGACAGACAGGAATCAGCCAATCACAGAAAAGTAGGTCAGTTTCCGCACAGCAACAGGCTGTCAAGGACAGCAGAGGTTGTACGGTTGCTATGGTGATTTGAGAATCTGCTTGGAAAAAATTCTCAAAATGCCCCAGAATTTGGCTTCTGACAAGGTCCCGAACAATTGCATACTGTGAGAAAACCGTAACTCCTGTCCAAAAAACGAAAACACCGTGAGAGACACAGAAGCTGGCAGATTCTGACAGTGTTTATTTTAATCAGATATTCCTTAAAATGAGCGCGTAAGCTCAGTGCGAAGACAGAGTGAGATTCTTTTGAAAAAAGAGACGATTACATTAGGGTCAATGGGGGAGCGAGACAGGTATTGCCGCCGGTCTCGGCCCCCCCGTTTAAATTTTGTGCAGACCCCGCCTGTCAACGTCACATTTTATGAATCCCAACACCTATGTCTACATTTTGACAAATAATTATTTGTCTCCTTTTCACGGTTTGGCCGTGAGCTCGAGTTAAAAATAAAAATTAAGTTCATATTTTACTGCTTCTCACACTCAAGCTAACTGACGCTTCCACTCTAACTTTGAAGAAAAAGTGATTTCCACTCCTCGTTTGACTGCTCATTGTTTGAAAAGTTTACATGTTATGTAAAAACTGTTTGGTGTTTTGGAGAGAGCAGAAGTTTCCCTCCGTTTTAAAGTTTGAATCACATTTCTACGTGCAGGTATGAGAGAGCTAGGTGACTCTGAAAAAAGGTGAAATTTTGTGGTTTAAAAAAAAAATTCCCAGAAATTTCCCGGTATTTTGGGAATAACTTTGGGAAAAATTGGAATCTGAACAGGAGAGAGTACCCATGACTGACAGGGGCCCTAAAAATGATTTAGAACAAAAGTTCATTTTTTAAATAAGCTATCATCGTTCATCATGAATTGACATTAAAAGAATATTTTATTTACATTGTACTGAAAATGGTTTATTCATTGTATTCAACAAACACCCCCCCTCTAATGTAATGTGCTGTGTAATATGTCTCATATGTTTATTATATGTTTCAATATGTTTTGATATATTTTTAGGTGGTAGTGAAATTTGTGCATCAGCACATCAAACTACAGACGTTATTAAGCATAAATTAACCATAACATTTTATAAGGTTTTGTATATGGTCTACTTATGTCTGAGGATTGGCTGTTGATTCACTTGGCCAAGATGCCTACCAACTCGTTTTTAGACAGATTAATGTAGTGTGCTTTTGATACCACTAGGTGGCACAAAAGGAATGTAAGAACTTCAACAGGTCAAAGTTAAGCAGATTGAATTATAAAGTCCAGCAAAATGTAATGTCCCCATATGAGGACGCAGGTTTGCAGGAGGTTAGGGTTAGAATATGAGTAAGAAATAACTTCATCAATTACCAGAAACATTATATTTCTGTCAATGGACTAAATAATTAATCATGTAATTCAGCTCTATAGATTACTACCATACATTAAGGTTGAACTTTCAACTTTGTACTGAAAAGTCTCTCACTTTGAAATCCTAATTTTGTTGAATCTTCTATTCAAGTCTGTAGTGTACTGTACCTTTTTATAGTTTCACTGGCTTCCATAGACTGTATATAAAATTGACGTAACATCAGTGACGTCACCCATTGGTTTGTGGACTGCTGCTTGGAAGCGAATAGTTTCGGATCTGGGCAGCGCCATCTTGAACATTTCCGGTGCATGCTGGGATAGATTCTACTTATATGGGCATCAGGAGGAGCATGAGGCGCCCTCCTGAACCTGTGAATCACCTGTCAATCACGACGTAGCCACGCCCTAATGCATACCCTGCTTTATCGTCAAATATAAAATCAGGGAGGCCAACATTTCCCAAATGAACATCATACTGCATTGAAGAAGGCTTTAAACTAGCGATTGAGACCATAAACACATTTTGAAAACGTTTACTGAGGTTAGAAATCAAGTGAGAAGTTTGTGAATTCTCCATTGACTTGTATAGAGACGGAAGTCCTTTTGACACCAAAACGGCCGCCCCCTGGTGGCCTTTTGATAGAATGCAGTTTTAAGTTACTTCCGCGTTGGCATCATTTCAGAGGACCGTAACTCCCCGCTTGCTGGCTTCTCATGTTTGTTTTTTGAGTCACTCTGAAATTCTTCTTGACTCTTGCTTAGAAGACGTGAATGGTTTCAGTTTGTATCATGCTTATTTGTTGTTAAGTTGTGTTTTAGTGCATAAAATGTCAGAAAACAGTGAAATATTTAACCTGGGTTACAGTCATCTCCTAAAGCCAAAGTTAATATATTCAAATTACTAATAAAACCTAAAGATGCTCCATTAAAAATGTGGACCTATTGCATACAGGCTTCAATCTCAGTACAGACAACACAGCAAATGTCTTGTCTTTTAATAGCGCCAAACACATGTTATGCATGAATTCATTGTACCTGGGTAATTGGGACACATAATGTAATCATTGCACCTGGTCATAAGTGATTACTGATGCATTTAACCCTCCTGTTGTCCTCGAGTCAAAGAAGGAAGGGAGGAAGAAAGAAGGAAAGGAGGAAGGAAGAGAGGGAGGAAAAAGTAAGGAAAGGAGCAAGGAAGGGAGGGAGGAAGGAAGGGAGGAAGGAGGAAGAAGGAGGGAAAAGAGGGAGGGAGGAAGGAAGGAAGGAAGGAAGGAAGGAAGGAAGGAGGGAGGGAGGAAGGGAGGAAGGAGGAAGGAAGGGAGGAAGAAGGAGGGAAAAGAGGGAGGGAGGGAGGAAGGAAGGAAGGAAGGAAGGAAGGAAGGAAGGAAGGAAGGAAGGAAGGAAGGAAGGAAGGAGGGAAGGAAGGAAGGGAATAAGGAAGGACGGAGGAAAGAAGGAAGGTATGAGGGAGGGAGGAAAGAAGGACAGAGGAAAGAAGGGAGGAAGGTAGGGGGAGGAAAGAAAGAGAGAAGGAGGGGGGGAAGGAAAGAAGGAGGGAGGGAGGAAGGAAGGACAGAAGGAAGGAAGAAAGGGGGGTGGAGGAAGGAAAGAATGAAGGGAGGAAAGAGAGAGGAAGGAAAGAAAGACAGAGGGAGGGAGGAAGGACAGACGGAAGGAAGGAAAGAAGGAACAGTCAAAACAGACGGGGTCAATTTGACCCGGAGGACGACACAAAGGTTAAATAGGAATAAACAGAGGATTTTGTCTGAAAACAAAAATGATTCCAACTTTATGGGCAACATTATATATCTCACAATCGACTAAAAAATGACAAATTTGTGTCCTTCTACTGAGAAGTCTCTCCCGATCCTGCAGTATTCAGGCCTTTGCTGCACCTTTGATAGTTTCAGTGGCTTCTCATGTTTTCCTTCTTGTGCTTCGTGCCATAAGTTAATGTTATACTCTGTTTTTTTTTTTTTCTTCCTAAACTGTTGTTGTGTGTGTGGAAGCAGTGTGGGACCAGAGTGGCAAAGCTGGGAGTGTCTGCAGGCGCTGACTGGTTTCCCTCCTCTCTCCAAACCATCCCATTCATTAAAAAGAGTTTACAGCCTGCAGACATACTCACTGAGAGAGAGAGAGAGAGAGAGAGAGAGAGAGAGAGAGGAGAGAGAGAGAGAGAGAGAGAGAGAGAGAGAGAGATGAGAGAGAGAGAGAGAGAGAGAGAGAGAGAGAGAGAGAGAGAGAGAGAGAGAGAGAGAGAGAGAGAGAGAGAGAGAGAGAGAGAGAGAGAGAGCTGCTTCACTATAACCCTTCTCCCATCGTCTTACATGACAGCTTTCTCTACAACTAACTGGACTAAAACACCTGAAAGCTTCAATGGAGAAGAGTCCGAACCAGGAGGCAGAGGACGGCTCGTACCTGTGGTGAGGAAACTTTACGTGGTTTATCTTGTGTTTGGGACTCTGGTGTATTTCCCCTTAAACAATGTTTTCCATGTTGTGGAGCTGCCATAAAGCTGGAAGCAGTCCAGGTTTTACATTCTGGCTGTGTTGGTGAGAGAACAGGCTGAGACGTGGCAGAGTTTACTTACAGATGAACACAGACAGGAGAGGACGGATGCATGTCTCACCAAGTCAGACTCAGTGTTTCATGGCTCATCAACATAAATGAAATTAAATTAAATAAAGATTCAAACTAGCAGTAAAACAGTTCTTATCTTAGTGTGAGCACATTAATTCTCACTGGCAACCAAAAACACATCTTTATGGTTATTTATTATTCTGCAAAAACATTTATATAACTATAATTTTTTTAAGTTAATTTAATTTATGTGAAATCTTTAAATCTGCAGGAATAATAAACATGTGAAATGAACAAGAATCTCATATATTTGCATTGCTTTAATCTATAAATGTGGATGCAATAAGAGGAGATTATATGAAATGGAAGCTAAAGTCTGCTAATTAGTAGATGTATGTCAGAAAAATCATATAATAAGGAAAGTTTATTTGAGTGCAGATCAATGAAGATGATCAGAAAATGGCTGTAAATTAAATCAATGCAGATTTATTACTGTTGTTTATTTGCAACCCTGATAAGTTTAACATCTCATGAAATATTTATAATAATAATGGTGCTGCTTCAGTTATATATTAATGATCCTGATCAATGATATTTAGTCTAATCAGACAGAAAACAGATAGTTTGAAGAGTTTATGTGCTGCAGTCATTGATGATTATTATATTATATTAAAGGATTTGATTATTTTTTAATGATGCAATAAAATCAGTGGTGGATGGAATATTTCAGTAGAAGTGCTGCCACCGTTTAATGTCACTGCATTAAAGGACGAGTTCAATATTTTTCAAATAATGTGTCTTAACCCTTTGTAAGTCACATCAAGAAAGTGCTATTTAAAAAAAAATAATTTCTTTGCTTTTCCTTCCTCTTTGAGGCCATGACAACATAAAACATGGATTTTATTTCTTCATTGACCCTAAATGTGATGTTTTACAGACCTCTACAGACCTCATTCACACCTCATTTGTTCTAAACTTTTATAAAAACATGTTAGAGACTCATTCTGTTCATGTACAAGATGAAAAAAATGAAAGTCATCTTCAAAAATGTCTCCAGCAGGATCTCTGATGTCAGCAGTGATTTGTGTTATTCTTCATTTATACACTAAAGAACAACCTGTATCTATAGCAACCATAGAACAACCTGTATCTATAGCAACCATAGAACAACCTGTATCTATAGCAACCATAGAACAACCTGTATCTATAGCAACCATAGAACAACCTGTATCTATAGCAACCATAACACAACCTGTATCTATAGCAACCATATAACAACCTGTATCTATAGCAACCATAGAACAACCTGTATCTATAGCAACCATAGAACAACCTGTATCTATAGCAACCATAGAACAACCTGTATCTATAGCAACCATAGAACAATCTGATGGTCTGTCTGTGCATTACATACCTCATACAAGTAAAGATTGACCTAAAAGTTAAATGGGTTCAATAGATTTTGTTATTTTAACCAGATATCATGACACATAACATTTCACTGTGTTTTGATGTTTAATTGGCTAATTCATTAATCCAGATTAAATCATAATGTAGATAATCATTAATTCCAAGTAAAAGAGCATCATATTGTACAATACTTAATAACATTCAAGTCCCAGTAGCAGCAGTAGTTCTTATATTAGTCATTTACTTTTGCTATTTTCATATTTTCTGCAATTTGTTCTGAATGTTTTATGGTATTTTTCTTTTTTTTATTGTTATTTTCATCTGAATTCTTATGTTCAGCTTGTTTTTAACTTTATTTTAATTCAGCTGTCTCTGCATAAAAGGTACTAAGCTATACAAATAAAGTTAATTTAGTTGTTAATAGTAGCAGCAGAAGCAGCAGTGGTGGTAATAATAATTCATTTCGTACTGAACAATGTTTTTCTATTGCAGATTTAATGGGTTATAGTTTGCTTTTCAGTGGTTAAAAGTGGAATAATTGAGTGTTAAAGGCCTTTTTTTTGCAAAGTTAAATCTCTTTTATGTGTACAAACCTGCACTACCAAATAGCAGTTAATAAACTAAAGTGTATAAACTCAGTTTTTTAAAATCTCGTTCACGTTGTGTCTGCAGTTTCCAGAGGACTCCTTCTCTCAGACGCAAATGGAGGAAACGTTATGGCGGCCTGGACGGCAACAAACTCCTGGAGCCCAATAAAGACCCAGACATGAAAGGTCTGTGTGTGTGTGTGTGTGTGTGTGTGTGTGTGTGTGTGTGTGTGTGTGTGTGTGTGTGTGTGTGTGTGTGTGTGGTCTGCCATAGGCTACTTTTGGAGACAAATGTGCAGACTTTCAACCAGTTAATTGGGACAGCGTGTCGAATTGGGTACAAAAGCTGTGTACCTAACTGGGGAAAAGGCTGATATTTGGGTCAGTGGTTAAGGTTATGACTAGGTTAGGTTAAAGTTAGGTTAAAGTTAGGTTAAAGTTAGGTTAAGGTTAGGTTAAAGTTAGGTTAAGGTTAGGCAACTAGTGGTTACGGTTAGGTTAAGGTTAGGCAAGTAGTGGTTACGGTTAGGGAAAGTTTCCAGGAAATGAATGTAAGTCTATGTAATGTCCCCAAAAATGACCACAGTCTGATATATATATATGTGTGTGTGTGTGTGTGTGTGTGTGTGTGTGTGTGTGTGTGTGTGTGTGTGTGTGTGTGTGTGTGTGTGTGTGTGTGTGTGTGTGTGTGAAAACACCCTGTGATTAGTGGTCTGTGGAGCATCCTCCAGTGGGCGGAGTCTGCTGGTATCTAAATTAAATTCCTGCCCAGTCATCATCACGCAGGCTGCTGATTGGCTGCAGGGACGCTCCACTGACTCCACCTCGAGTCTATTTTTCTACCGTTATTTTCTCAAGACTGAGACAGAAACCAAACTAACCATCAGCAAACAAGCCCTGAACAAACCCAAACCACTGGTCTGAACTGACGCTCAGCTATTTCAACTATTTCTATTTTTATTTCTATATATTTACTGTATGATGTACAATCTGCAGCAAGCTGTGGTCGGCTTTAAATGGCCAATTAGTGGTTTTTAAGTTATTTTTTTATAATGAAATATTTTGCATTTCGGTCACAACAATGTAAGTGATGTTGTATATCATATTATATATTATATTATATTATAATGTTCTGTTGTCCCCAGTGTTGCCAGATTGGTCAGTTTCCTGCCCAACTGGTTGATAATGAATGTAACATGTTTGTTGAACAAAACAGGCAATTATATGACTTTTTCACTGTTTTGAGGCATTTTAGAGACCAAACCATTAATTGATTGATTGAAGAAATAACAGGCATATTAATTATAATAATAATAATTCAAGTAATCATTAATTTCAGCCCTACATTATTTCCTAAAGCCCAATTTAACATCTTGAAATGTCTTATTTTGTCAGACCAATGGCTTAAAAACACAGAAATATTCAATTTACTACCATATAAAACTAAGAGAATAATCCCATTCAACCCAAAAGTTGTTCTTATTAATAGTTTTTAACTCCCCTTTTAACCATTAGTTAAGTATTTATAAACCATGAATAGAAAGTGATACCCATAGTTCATTCCTTTACACCCCCCTGATATCTAGAAATCATATTATATATCATCTTATATTGGGTTTCCACATGTAATCTAATTCTAACGTAGTCCTTTCCTGACTATAAATGTTATGCATCAACAGAGATTTGTTGCTCCTCGGTCAGATTGTGGCTTTTTGTTTTGGTTGTTGGCTGGTTTTACTGGTCTGACTGGCGTTCTTTTGGTTGCGGGTTGATTTAAAGTTAGTTCTCGGCTTCTTCACAACGACACCACAAAACATCATTAAACAAGTGCATGAAAGCAGTGCTGGAAGAATTATTCAGGTCCTTTATTTAAGAAAAAGTATTAAAACAACAATGTTAAAATACTCCATTACAAGTAAAAGTACTGCATGAAAAAATTAAATCAACTTTAATAAGAGTACTGCAGTATTATGAGTGATGTAGTATGCAGTATTACAGTAAAAGTACTGCAGTATTATGAGTGATGTAGTATGCAGTATTACAGTAAAAGTACTGCAGTATTATGAGTGATGTAGTATGCAGTATTACAGTAAAAGTACTGCAGTATTATGAGTGATGTAGTATGCAGTATTACAGTAAAAGTACTGCAGTATTATGAGTGATGTAGTATGCAGTATTACAGTAAAAGTACTGCAGTATTATAGTGATGTAGTATGCAGTATTACAGTAAAAGTACTGCAGTATTATGAGTGATGTAGTATGCAGTATTACAGTAAAAGTACTGCAGTATTATGAGTGATGTAGTATGCAGTATTACAGTAAAAGTACTGCAGTATTATGAGTGATGTAGTATGCAGTATTACAGTAAAAGTACTGCAGTATTATAGTGATGTAGTATGCAGTATTACAGTAAAAGTACTGCAGTATTATGAGCAATGTAGTATGCAGTATTACAGTAAAAGTACTGCAGTATTATGAGCGATGTAGTATGCAGTATTACAGTAAAAGTACTGCAGTATTATGAGTGATGTAGTATGCAGTATTACAGTAAAAGTACTGCAGTATTATGAGCGATGTAGTATGCAGTATTACAGTAAAAGTACTGCAGTATTATGAGTGATGTAGTATGCAGTATTACAGTAAAAGTACTGCAGTATTATGAGTGATGTAGTATGCAGTATTACAGTAAAGTACTGCAGTATTATAGTGATGTAGTATGCAGTATTACAGTAAAAGTACTGCAGTATTATGAGTGATGTAGTATGCAGTATTACAGTAAAAGTACTGCAGTATTATGAGTGATGTAGTATGCAGTATTACAGTAAAAGTACTGCAGTATTATGAGTGATGTAGTATGCAGTATTACAGTAAAAGTAGTGGTTTGGTCCTCTGACTGATATATTATTATTATGACATCATTAGATTATTAATAGTGAAGCATCAGTGTTAGAGCAGCATGTTACTGTTGTAGCTGCTGGAGGTGGAGCTAGTTTACACTACTTTATATACAGTTAGCTAGTTTAGTCCAGTGGTTCCCAACCTAGGGGTGGGGCCCCTCCAAAGGGTCAGCAGATAAATGTGAGGGGTGGTGAGATGATTAATGGGAGAGGAAAGAAGAAAAAACTAAGTTCTGATACACAAATGTGTTTTTGACTGAGTGGACTCACCTGATCTGATCTATCAGCAGTAACTCAAACATTCACTGTTGATTAAAGTAACAACAGATTTTTTCTTTTCTCTGGCAGAGGATGGACGGATGACAGACGAGAGTCAACCGAGGAAAACGGAGAACCAGGTAGAGCTGCCTCAACATGTCTCACACACACATTATTGTGTTGTGAGGTCTGTTTTTCTAGATCAAAGAGGCTTATTGGTGTGTGTGTGTGTGTGTGTGTGTGTGTGTGTGTGTGTGTGTGTGTGTGTGTGTGTGTGTGTGTGTGTGTGTGTGTGTGTGTGTGTGTGTGTGTGTGTGTGTGTATAGAGTCAGAGAGGAACAAAAGCCTTTTCACTTTCTTTCCAAATATCTGAGAGGAATTTTGTCAGAATAAACATTAAAACAATAACACACTGTTTGTGTTGCTTGTTTCCAAGGATACGGCTCCACGTCCAGCTCCAAGGAGCCTGATCCAGAACCAGGTCCAGACTGGAGTCCAGAAGCCCGTCAGTCTCGTCAGTCCTGGATCCGCAGGTACAATTCAAGCTCCAGGTCCAGGAAACATTAAATTTATGATCTGTTCTCCTGAAGCGGCCACTAGAGGGCGCTGTCACCCAAAATGTAAATGATTAATCGAGTAGGCGATCGGCAACAATTTTAATGATAGTAAATATTTTTAAAAACAAACATTTCTTAGATTCAGCCTCTTAAATGTGATGATTTAATGCTCTTTGTTGAACATGATGGCAAACTCAATGCAAGTAGATGCAAATTTGCCTCAGTTGATGTGAAATTACACAAAAATGTGTCCATAGGAGATGAAAATGAAGGTTATAATTAAAGAAAAACCATGAATAATTAATGATTTTCCATCTTGTGGACATCATATTTACAGGGATCTTTTTTAATGGTATACATGCACACAAAAAGACACATTTTCTTTTAAAATTTCAACCTTTATTTAATATTCTTGGCAAACCATTGACCCTCATTTACGACGGTGCCGAGATTAAACACGAATAAACAAACAAATCACACAAAAACAAACAAGCAAATAAAGTGGAAACATACATAATCATCATAATCAGTTACAATTAAACAAAGCTGACATCACTCATACTACAGTAAAAGATAAAATAAGATAAGATAAGATAAAATAAGATAAGATAAGATAAGATAAGATGAGATGAGATAAAATAAGATAAGATAAGATAAGATAAAATAAGATAAAATAAAATAAAATAAAATAAGATAAGATAAAATAAGATAAAATAAAATAAAATAAAATAAGATAAGATAAAATAAGATAAAATAAAATAAAATAAAATAAGATAAGATAAAATAAGATAAGATAAGATAAGATAAAATAAGATAAAATAAGATAAAATAAGATAAAATAAGATAAAATAAAATAAAATAAAATAAGATAAGATAAAATAAGATAAGATAAGATAAGATAAAATAAGATAAAATAAAATAAAATAAAATAAAATAAAATAAAATAAGATAAGATAAGATAAGATAAAATAAGATAAAATAAAATAAAATAAAATAAAATAAGATAAAATAAGATAAAATAAGATAAGATAAGATAAGATAAGATAAAATAAGATAAAATAAAATAAAATAAAATAAAATAAAATAAAATAAAATAAAATAAAATAAAATAAAATAAAATAAAATAAAATAAAATAAAATAAGATAAGATAAGATAAGATATTCCTTTATTTGTCCCACAGTGGGGAAAATTACATTATTGCAGCAGCAAAGTGGACAATAAAATAAAAGTGTCAATAAAAAAAGAATAAAGAACAAAAAATAATAAGTAAGCACAAAAGCAATAAAAACAATAGAAGTAAAAAATATAGTAAAAATAGAAACATAATGTAGAGTAAGAGTAATGTTGTGTTGTCAGAATGATAATATACCTGAGTCTGATACTGATATTGCACTGATTTTGCACAGTTGAACTTAAAGTAATACTACATCTGAAACACTGATATTCCACAGTAGTGTACATTGAAAAGTGCAGTTTGTTAGTATAATAATATATATATGACAGCTGATAATAAAGTGTCCCTGTGTGTCCAGTGCTTCCAGTGTCGGTCAGTAACGGCTGCCTGAAGTCTCCTCTCCCTCAGGCGGTGGTCCAGCCGGAGGACAGAGGTTTCCCCTCCGCTCATCCCTGGTTCTCCTCCCAGCCGAGCCCGTCCAAACGCAGGGCGTAAGTCCTCAGATTCACCCTTTACTGTAATATATAGCTTCTACTATCAGATCAGCTGAACCCAGCGTCCTGACTCATGGACTCCTTGTGATTGTTTCAGAGCTGCTGACGTGCTGTTTGACAGCTTCGCCTCAGATGGAAGAATCAACGTCAATCAGTTCTTTGAGGTATTTTCACACAAAGATAAACTCACTTCAAACGTCACTCTTTGCTCTTATACGTGTTTATGATGTGATTTCATAACTTATGGTGTTCAAAATAAAGTTAAATGTTTGAAAGGAAAGGAGGTTGTAAGGCATACATTAATTTAGGATTAAACCCATTTTGGATCAATATAGCACCAATACAACATTGGATTAATCTGCAAGCTTCAGCTAAAAACAGCCACAAATGTGTTGTTTCTTTATACAAAATGATGTTTATATGATATTCAAAAGACACACAAGTTATTGACACTAAATAACATGTAAGTTTAAAAAGCATAGAGTAGATTTGAAAGCTTTAATTTACACCAATTACCAAAAATAGGTCAATGGAGTGACTTTCTTTCTTTCTTTAACCCAATATTGTAACTGTGCTATATTTACCTCTCATTATCTTGTGAATGATCTATATGAGACTTATACTTTAGCTTTTCCGGTAATACCAAATACATACTGTATATCAGACAGAATTTTCAGAAAATATGCATACAACCATGCATTAGATATATTTCCATTTTAGTGAATGGAGCAGATATAAAAAACAAGAGTTTAGGATTTTAATTCAGAGGATGCTTCATAAAGCTTCAATGAAATGTTTACAATTTACAGGAAGCTGCAGTGTTCAATACATTTCTTTAATATAAAGACAAAAAAGTACTCTGTTGGGTTATTATATTCAGTATTTATACGTGATTTGTGGAGTTTGTTTGTGATTTTAGGAACAGTGGTTTGTTTCCTGTTTCAGGCCATCTGGAGCTCCGGCCTGCACAGATCGGACCCTCGGCTCAGAGAGTGTTTCTTCCACCTGAGGAAGCTGCAGGATGCCGAAGGAACAGTGGACAGAAACACCTTTCACAGGTTCTTACTTTCACTGAGCCGCTCAGTGTCTGGTTCAGTTTAGGTTTAACGAATCATGGAGAAAGTTATCAGTATGACTGATTCAGAGACATCTTTAACTTATTACCTAATGATTCATTAATGTAATTTATCTCCAGTGGTCCTTCCTTCCTTCCTTCCTTCCTTCTGTCTGTCCTTCCTCCTTCCTCTCTCTTTCTTTCCTTCCTCTCTCTTTCCTCCCTTCCTTCCTCCATCCCCCTTTCTTCCTTCCTTCTGTCCTTCCTTCCTCCCTCCCTCCTTCTTTCCTTCCCTCCTTCCTTCCTTCCTTCCTCCCTTCTTTCCTTCCCTCCTTCCTTCCTTCCCTTCCGCTCTTCCTTCTTCCCTCTGTCCTTCTTTCCTTCCTTCCTCCCTTCCTCTTTTCTTTTCTCCCTTTCTCCCTCCCTCCTACCTTCCTTCCTCCCTTCTTTCCTCCATCCATCCTTCCTTCCTTCCTCCCTTCCTTACTCCCTCCTTTCCTTCCTTCTTTCTCCCTTCCTTTCTTCCTCCCTCCCTCCTCCTTCCCTCCTTCCTTCCCTCCTTCCTTCCTTCCTCCCTCCCTCCCTTCCTTCCTTCCTTCCTTGCTTCCTTCCTTCCTTCCTTCCTTCCTTCTTCCTTCTTCCTTCTTCCTCCCTTCTTCCTCCCTTCTTCCTCCCTTCCTTTCTTGAACCCGAGGACAACAGGAGGGTTAAGTAAAAGTACAAGCAGCAACATGTATTTAAAGTATCAAAATAAAAGTCTGTTCGAAGTCCATTGTGGACTTTTTCTCTAATCTTTGACTTTTGGGTTAGGGTTAACCTAATTGGATCATTTGGCTTTAGTTTTGATTCTGATGTATTTTTCCTGCCTCAGGTGCGTCACCGGATTCGTCTCCCTCATCCTGAAAGCTCTGCAGGGTCGATTCGTCATCCCAGATTTTTCCACTTTTACTGAAGAGACACAGAAGTTGTTTTCGAGGTGTCGTCAGCTGTCGTCTGTCCAGGTGGGTTCTGCTCTGACGCTCTAACTCACAGTCCTGGGAGATTATGGGACCAGTTCCCAAACCCAAAAGTTAGACTGGTGGACTTTAGTCAAGAAGGTTTTTGGTAGAAATCTAAAATAAAAAAGGTAAAGACAGAAATTGGCAGGACACCCTAACTACCTTAATATCTGTTTAATGGGCGCCTTTTTATTAAGGCACCAAACTGCCAAGTTACTGGGACATTAGTCTGTATTTATGGGTTTATATCAGGCGGGGAGTTCTGGTCCTCTGAAATGAGGCCAACGCAGAAGTAACTTAAAACTGCATTCTACCAAAAGGCCACCAGGGGGCGACCGTTTTGGTGTCAAAAGGACTTCCGTCTCTATACAAGTCAATGGAGAATTCACCAACTTCTCACTTGATTTCTAACCTCAGTAAACGTTTATGGTCTCAATCGCTAGTTTAAAGCCTTCTTCAATGCAGTATGATGTTCATTTGGGACATTTTGGCCTCCCTGATTTTATATGTGACGATAAAGCAGGGTATGCATTAGGGCGTGGCTACGTCGTGATTGACAGGTTGATTGGTTCACAGGTTCAGGAGGGCGCCTCTTGCTCCTCCTGATGCCCATATAAGGAGAATCTGTGTTTTTATTTTTACCCAGCATGCACCGGAAATGGCACCGGAAATGTTCAAGATGGCGCTGCTCAGATCTGAAACTATTCGCTTCCAAGCAGCAATCAGTGACATCACGGATGTTACGTCCATTTTATATACAGTCTATGGTTTATATAAGTGTGATGATAGTTCTGAAATATTTAAATATCACAACACTCAAAATGTTTAGTGTTGAATAAAAGTTGTGACTGTTTTTATTGACTATAATAACCATCTCTAGTTTAATTTCTGTTGCTGCCAGTGAATAAAACCTTGCCTTATATAGAGGATAAACTCACTATAATGACCTTTTCACTGTTTTATGTTTGTCCATTCAGGAGAAGGAAAAGGAGAGCATGGACAGCACGAAATGGGGCGTCTCCATCTGCACAGTGGACGGGCAAAGGTACGTCTATGTCTTTATAAAAGTCATCTTCATGGTCATTTAGCCGATTGAGTTTAGATTAATTAACTGTCAGAGTAGACAACATATTACTGAGCAAGCTGCAAATGCAAATGTACATGAAACCAACAGTTTTCTATTGTTTGAGCTTTGACTGCCGATATCTTAATGACATTATCTCGTAGTGTCGTCTGCAATGGTTTAACCCTCCTGTCAGCCTCCCGGGTCAAATTGACCCCATCTCTTTTGACTGTTCCTCCTTTCCTTCCTTCCTTCTTTCCTTAATTTTTCCTTCGTTCTTCCCCTCCTTCCCTCTTTCTTTGCTCCCTTCCTCCCTCTCTCACCTCCCTCCCTCCCTTCCTTGCTTCTTACTCCTTTCCTCCTTTCCTTCTCTCCTTACTTCCTTCCTCTTGTCCTTCCGCCCTCCCTCCTTACTCTTTTCCTTCCTTCCTTTCTTCTTTCTTTCTTCCTTCCTTCCTTCCTTCCTTCCTTCCTTCCTTCCTTCCTTCCTTCCTTCCTTCCTTCCTTCCTCATTCCTTCCTTCCTTCTTTCCTCCCATACTCCTTTCCTTCCTTCCCTCCTTCCTCCCTCCTTACTCCTTTACTTCCTTCCTCATTCCTTCCTTCCTTCTTTCCTCCCTTTTTTCCTTCCTTCCTCATTCCTTCCTTCCTCCCTCCTTTCCTTACTCCTTTCCTTCCTTCCTTCCTTCCTCCCTCCTTCCTCCTTTACTTCCTTCCTCTTTTCCTTCCGCCCTCCCTCCTTACTCCATTCCTTCCTTCCTTTCTTCCTTCTCCCTTCCATCCTTCCTTCCTTCCTTCCTTCCTTCCTTCCTTCCTTCCTTCCTCTTCCCTTCCTCCTGTCCTTCCTTGACCTGAGGACAACAGGAGGGTAAACTGTTTATCTCCTAATATTCATGCAACAGTAATTGATAGAAACAATCATTCACAACTTTTTCTTTGGCTGTTTTTCTGGACATTTAGATAGATAGATAGATAGATAGATAGATAGATAGATAGATAGATAGATAGATAGATAGATAGATAGATAGATAGATAGATAGATAGATAGATAGATAGATAGATAGATAGATAGATAGATAGATAGATAGATAGATAGATATATAGATTTATATATAGATAGATAGATAGATAGATAGATAGATAGATAGATAGATAGATAGATAGATAGATAGATAGATAGATAGATAGATAGATAGATAGATAGATAGATAGATAGATAGATAGATAGATAGATAGATAGATAGATAGATAGATAGATAGATAGATAGATACTTTATTCATTATTGGACATTTACAACAACTCTCTGTCTTTCTGTCAGACTGTCTCTGGGCGACTGGGCCGGCTCTCTGGTTCTGGGCGAGGTGTCATGGCCGCTGGTGTACGGTGTGGCGGTGGACCTGCTGGGCTCCGACCTCGTCCACAGATACGTCGGCGTGGAGGAATACAATACTCCAGACACGACTCTCCGTTCACACTCACTAAAACAGGTCCAGGAACAGCTTCTCTTTATAAAAAGCTTTTCTTTTTAACACCACAAAACCTGCAGTCAATGGGCCCATACCGAGTGATGTAAGGGAATTTATGGCATTATAAATATTCTCTTTAGTAAATTAGATAAATTAGATTGGTACCAAAGTGAATATCTGCCATATGAATCATGAAAAGGTTGGAAACTTGTTCCACAGGGCATTTTCTGCAGGTATCTGTCCAGTATCATGTAATGTTGCAGCTGACAGTGTAACATCACCTACTGTAGGCTGTAATATTGAAGGTTCAAGCTTCAAGGTATCTTTTATTATCCCTTGGGGGGATGCAATTTCCTCTGTCACATGACTACCTCTGATATTATTCATGGAGCACTTTACTTTAGAAAGATGTTTTTTGGTGTTTTTTGACTTCATATCAAAGCATTCCCTCTTTTATTTCTGTCAGGGTAGAGAGCAACTTTTTCCAATAGTTATATCTTCTCTAATATGATGCTGGCACTGATAAAAAATGTCAGACAGCAGCAGAAGCAGGACTTTTGTGAATGAAACTGACCCACAAATGGAGCCAAACAGCTCTTCTTATATGGACATTTTAGAGGTGTTGTTACGTCCCGAATAAAAATGCAGGGGATGAAGGGAGTAAGAGTGATGTTACCCAGGGGAAGATAAAAACAAGGTAAATGGAGTTAGATTAACACAAAATTAGGTTTTTATTCAAACAAATAAATAAGGTCACAATAATGCCAAAAGAAAATTGGTTTCTCAAAAAAGTAGAAAAGGTGTAGCCAATAAAACTGATTAACTAGATAATAAAACAAACAAAGGTAACAAAATACGACAATAGGAACTAATCAGATTCACCCCGCCAGAAACAGAAAACAACAGCTGGTGATTATACTAGTGATGAAATCCCAACAGTGTTCACCTTGCAGAACTTTTACATATAAATGAACTTCTATTACATTCAAGCCCTTACCAAATGAGTTCACACAATGATGATTTAGCCAATCACTGCTATGTAAATCTCTCTGTGTTTAGATGGTGAAATAAATCATTTCCCATTTATTCATCCATTGTTTTAACAGCCACAACAGTAGTGACAGAGTATGCTACTGCAGAGCCTTTGATCTAAGCATAGTGTCAACAGTGTTTATGTAATTACTCTCTCTGCCACAAGGGGAGACAGAAAGTCCTGCACTCCAGCTTCACTACTAAGGACCACACCAACAACATGATGAGCTTAACCTTTGTGTCGTCCTCCCGGGTCAAATTGACCCCGTCTGTTTTGACTGTTCCGTCTTTCCTTCCTTCCGTCTGTCCTTCCTCCCTCCTTCCTTCTCTCCTTCTTTCCTTCCTCCACCCACTTTCTTCCTTTCTTCCTTCCTCCCTTCCTCCCTCCTTCTTTATGTCCCTCCTTCTTTCTGTCTTTCTTTCCTCGCCATTACCTTCCTTCTTTCCTCTGTCCTGCTTTCCTTCCTTCCTCCCTTCCTCTTTTCCTTTCTCCCTCCCTCTCTCCTTCCTTCTTTCCTCCCTTCCTTCCTCCCTCCTTTCCTTCCTTCCTTCTTCCCTTGCATCCTTCCTTCCTCCCTCCCTTTCTTCCCATCTTTCCTTCTTCCTGCCTTCCTTCCTCCCTCCTTTCCTTCCTTCCTTCCTTCCTTCCTTCCTTCCTTCCTTCCTTCCTTCCTTCCTTCCTTCCTTCCTTCCTTCCTTCCTTCCTTCCTTCCTTCCTTCCTCCCTCCTTTCCTTCCTTCCTTCCTTCCTTCCTTCCTTCCTTCCTTCCTCCCTCCTTTCCTTCCTTCTTCCTCCCTTGCATCATTCCTTCCTCCCTCCCTTTCTTCCCATCTTTCCTTCTTCCTGCCTTCCTTCCTCCCTCCTTTCCTTGCTTCTTCCTGCCTTCCATCCTTCCATCCTTCCTTCCTCCGTTCCTTCCTTCCTTCCTTCCTTCCTTCCTTCCTTCCTTCCTTCCTTCCTTCCTTCCTTCCTTCCTTCCTTCCTTCCTCCCTCCGTTCCTTCCTTCCTTCCTTCCTTCCTTCCTTCCTTCCTTCCTTCTTCCTCCCTTCCTTCCTTGACTCGAGGACAACAGGAGGGTTAAATGATGATGATGAGCATGGTTCTTCCGCTTGCTGACTGCATTGTGGGGAGGTTTATAGAAAGTGTGCAGCAGACACAGGAGGGGGGGGGGGCGCAGAATACAAGAGCGGAAGGGGAGGAGAGGGGTAGGTGGTATTTATAAGAATGGCTGGAGGCAGAGCAGCTGTGTTGTGGTTTGGTCCTGAAACTTCTATGAATGAGCCTCACTTTAAGAGAATTGTTAGAGCACTTATATGAACAAAACCTCACAGAAGAAGTCAAAGTTTAGGAGAAGAAAATGGATCTTGCATTAGACCAATTGCACCCACTTTGCATTTGATACTTTTGATATGATGATTATATTAAAGTCACAAAAAAGAACACATGCAAAAATGTCCAAAACTGCTCGTGCAAGTACCTGCTTCCTCTTGACCTCTGACCTTTCTTTGTTTGATCTCTCTCCGTTTGCAGGAATTCCTCACAGCCCGCTCACTGAGACAGGAGCCATCGTCACCACGTCTTTATTGCAGGTAACTCACTCCTCCATCCTTCCCACCTGTTCACAGTGATGTCCTTTCCTGTGATGCTGTGTGTTGTGTATCTGCAGCTGGCGGGGAGGCTGTGTGCAGAGGAAGAGGAGAAGTACGACTCGGTAAGTGATGCAGACGACGACGGGTCGAATCTTCAAACGTCTTCCCTCCTTGGGGAGAGAGAGAGTTTGAGTTTTTTGTTGGTTTGTTTGTGCCGCAGGTGTTGAACGTCATCCGGAGACTCTGCAACAAGGAGCATGCCAACTTAAACTGCACCAGGTACGAATACTGCAGTACTGAGATAGAAGAGTGATCATGTGTAGGAGTAGTAATGCTCTTATATACTGGTAAGAGAAGTAATATTAAATGATGTAGTGCAGGATTTGGCAATTTGAACATGAGCAGAGGAAGGAGGAAACATGAACTTCAAACAAAACAAACATAAAAAAAATATCATTAATAATCAAAAAGGAATTAAAGAGTAAATTTACCCAAAGAAAGTTGTAATGTTTTGGGTTTATATTGCAGTTTATACCAGTTATCCTGTTATATTGTATCTGTGGATATAACTGGGGTGGTCTGGACTATAATACAAGAGGTAGTAGCATAGTGGATACTGGTTCTAGTATGAGTACTACAATTAGTGCAATATCCCCTCATAATTAGTCTCTATACATAATTGATGAACCTCAAAACATTCATGTATACATCATCAGTCATTGATAAATTGGTGATTAATCCTTAATGAAGCTTTCAGCAAGCAGAGAGATTGTTTGCTTCAGTTTTTAGGCTTTTTGTTGTTTACAATCACACTATTAATTGGTCCAATGTTAATTAACACAGGAGAACATAACAATTTCAATTAATTATATTAAATGTGAATAAACAGCTATTTTAAATGGTGTTGTTGGAATTTTTTAAATAAATATGAGTCAAAAACTAAACAAAAATGTGTCTCAGCTGCACAAAAAAGTTGAAATATTTCCATATTCAGTTTTTAAAGGTGTTTTTTTCCCTCTCGAATATAAAACTGGGTCAAATTAGAGCCTGAACAGTATGTAAGGATTAAAAGAAACGCAGTGCAGGATTTGACAGTTTGAACTTTAGCAGGGGAAGGAGGAAGGGGCCGCTAGAAGGTCCTCCACAGTACAAAAAACAAATAGACATGAGCTTTAGATGAAACAAACATAAAAAGAGAATTAACAATCAAAAAGGATGATGGGCAAACTGAGTTTTATTGTTGTGTGATCTTCAGTTATCAGAGCAGCAGGAAGGCCAGCGTCAGACTCCACGCTCTGTCTTTCTACCTGCAGGAGAAGAAGGTAAAGATGCTTTAAATGTTTAAATTCTCACTCTGCTCCTCCTCTTTTTAACCAAAGTCTATTATGTTGCAGTGTTTTCCAGAGAAGACGGACATCAACGCTGCTTTGGATCTGATGCTGCAGGTAAGACTTACATCCCAGCAGGTAAAGACATGCACTGCAGCAGCTTGTTGTCATGACCTCTGACTCATAAAAATAGTTTAAAGCACCAATAACTACAAGACAGGTGTTGTTGGATCTGAGTCAGGGGTCAATTTGTGCAGCGTCGGTCATCTTTGTGCAAACATGACACTTACAGAAACACAACAGATGTTTAAAAACCTGGACAAGTAAACCAAAGTGGCAACATCTGCATGGAGAGACAACACTTAGAGGGAAAAGAGGAAATGTGTTTAAAGTGACTGGACGGAAATGAGCTGCAGTATAAAAACCCAAAACACAATAAAGCATCCCATAATTATGGTAACTTGCATAAATGTGTTGTCATGTTATTGTTAAGTGCCACTACTGCACTACATACTTTTTTAGACAAAGTTAATAAGGACAGAGGACAGAAGGAAGGGAGGGAAGGGAGGAAGGTAGGGGGGAAGGAAGGGAAGGAGAAGGAGAAGGAAGGAGGGAGGGAGGGAGGAAGGAAGATGGAAGGAAGGAAGGAAGGAAAGGAGGGAGGAAAGGAAAGAAGGAAGGAAGGAGGAAAGAAGGTAGGAAGGAAGGTAGGAGGGAGGGAGGGAGGGAGGGACGGAGGGAGAGATGGAGGAAGGAAAGAAGGACAGAGGACAGAATGAAGGGAGGGAAGGGAGGAAGGAAAAGAGGAAGGAAGAAGGACAGAGGACAGAAGGAAGGGAGGGAAGGGAGGAAGGTAGGGGGAAGGAAAGAAAGAGAAGGAGAGAAGGAGGAAAGAAGGAAGGGAGGAAGGAAAGAAGGAATGAAGGAAGGAAGGAAGGAGGGAAGAAAGGAAGGAGGGAAGGAAAGAGGAAGGAGGGAGGAAGGAAGGACAGAAGGAAGGAAGAAAGGGGGATGGAGGAAAGAAAGAAGGGAGGGAGGAAGGAAAGAAGGGAGGGAGGAAGGAAAGAAGGGAGGAGGAAGGAAGGAAGGAAGGAACAGTCAAAACAGACGACACAAAGGTTAAAATGACTGTATTAGACTTTGCAGTGTTTCTACTCATGTGTCTCTACTGTCTCACCAGTGCTCCTCAACAGAAGTCACCTGTGAGTCAGGAGCCGCCATGGCTGCATCGTTAGCCAATGGAGGCCTCTGCCCGCTGTCAGGTGACCAGGTGCTGTCGCCGGCGACGACACGGAGCATGCTGTCAATGATGCAGGTGGCTGGGATGAAGGATTACTCCACAACCTTCCACTACAAGGTCTGCTCTCCATCCAGAAGCTGCTTATAGATGAATTATTTTACTTAACCCTCCCGTCGTCCTCCCGGGTCAAATTGACCCCTTCTCTTTTGACTGTTCCTTCTTTCCTTAATTTTTCCTTCGTTCTTTCCCTCCTTCCCTCTTTCTTTGCTCCCTTCTTCCATCTCTCCCTCCCTTCCTTCCTTCCTTCCTTCCTCATTACTCCTTTCCTTCCTTCCTTCTCTCCTTGCTTCCTTCCTCTTTTCCTTCCGCCCTCCCTCCTTACTCTTTTCCTTCCTTCCTTCCTTCCTTCCTTCCTTCCTTCCTTCCTTCCTTCCTTCCTTCCTTCCTTCCTTCCTTCCTTCCTTTCTTCTTTCCTTCCTTATTCCTTCCTTCCTTCTTTCCTCCCTTACTCCTTTCCTTCCTTCCTTCCTTTCTTCTTTCCTCATTCCTTCCTTCCTTCCTTCTTCCTTCCTTCCTTCCTTCCTTCCTTCCTTCCTTCCTTCCTTCCTTCCTTCCTTCTTTCCTCCCTTACTCCTTTCCTTCTTCCTTCCTTCCTTCCTTCCTTCCTTCCTTCCTTACTTCCTTCCTTCCTTGACCTGAGGACAACAAGAGGGTTAATACAGACAAATTTGGGATTAGTTGGACCTGATAAGTATAAAAACTAAGCATTATCTTTGAACAGGAAGTAGTTTTTGAATAAAATAATGTCCTCATGGGGACAATGTGTTTATTTTACTGTATAACATCCCTCTTTATTTCCTTCCTCTCTCTTTCCTCCCTCCATCCCCTTTTCTTCCTGCCGTCTGTCCTTCCTTCTTCCCTCCTTCCCTCCTTCTTTCCTTCCCTCCTTCCTTCCTT
>NC_084975.1:3524278-3550107 GCF_963691925.1 Scomber scombrus | reverse complement strand
GAAAATCACAAAAAGCTTTAAATGGCCCCTTTAAATGATATCATGTCTTCATTGTCTCTGTGGCACCAACAGTGAGATCAGAAATTACTTATATGTGTTACAAGTTTTGGTGCTTATTTGAACTTGTTAGATTTTTACAGGTGCATAAAAAATTGTTAGACTGCAGCAGCACCAAGAAAATGAGTAAAACTTTGACCAAAACTTACTGGAAACCTTATCAAAGACACAGAAACTTAAAGTCCAACAGCATCAAATATGTGAGGTACAGTAGATATTGCATCACTTGGCCAAAATAGAAATCTTCGCTCTTTATTGCAGTGAATGATGTGATATAAGACGTTGTAGTTGTTGTTAAGATACGAACCAGAGTCAGTTTTTCATTTTGTGGACCATGCATAACATTTCCTGTAGTGTCACCATGAAGGTAAAACGTAATATTAAGCTGCACAACTGCCCCAAAAACAAAAAAAAACAATGTACATTTAGCTGTTTCTTCCTTTCACCACTTTTATGAAGTGTAATGAGCATTACAGCCTTGAGGGGGCGCTGTTGCAGCTTTGAGACCTGCACCCTTTTGTTTAAAAAAAAAAATCTGGACAGCAACTTTAAAAAATGATACAAAAAGTTTAGGATTTAAAATGTTTAAAAAATGTAAGTGAAATATGTCATTACACCTGGCTGGGATTGTGATGTCAGCTGTAATGCAAACATGACTTTAACTCGACCTGAAACTTCCTGTCTGCCTCTTTAAAAAGCTCCTGTTTAGACTCTGCGTGTTAAATCTGAAACACATTTACGATGAAACCACCACAAAGCTGACCTCATTAAACCCACTGCACTTCACCCTGTGTGTAAACGTGTGTTAATGTGTGTGTGTGTGTGTGTGTGTGTGTGTGTGTGTGTGTGTGTGTGTGTGTGTGTGTGTGTGTGTGTGTGTGATAAAGGCCGCCTGTAGTTTCACACACCACTAGTTTCTGGGCTGTTTGCAGCTGGCGGCCTTACATGTGATAAAAGATTCATGGAGCCGCCTCTTCAGGCTCCTAACAGAAGGAACAAAGTCCACATCAGTATTTATAGGAGGGACTGTCTTTATGTGTGTGTGTGTGTGTGTGTGTGTGTGTGTGTGTGTGTGTGTGTGTGTGTGTGTGTGTGTGTGTGTGTGTGTGTGTGTGCTGCTCTTTGTTTTATGCATGCCTTTCTGCTTTTATGTGAAGCCCCTTTGCAGCATTTCATTGTCGTCCTCCCGGGTCAAATTGACCTCATCTGTTTTGACTGTTCCTTCCTTCCTTCCTTCCTTCCTTCCTTCCTTCCTTCCTTCCTTCCTTCCTTCCTTCCTCCTTCTCTCTTTCTCTCTTTCCTTCCTCTCTCTTTCCTCCATTCCTTCCTCCATCCCCCTTTCTTCCTTCCTTCCTTCCTCCCTCCCTCCCTCCTTCTTTCCTTCCTCCCTGCTTCTTTCCTTCCTCCCTTCCTTCTTTCCTCCCTCCCCCTACCTTCCTTTCCTCCCTCCCTCCTTCTCTCTTTCTTTCCTCCCCCTACCTTCCTCCCTTCCTTCTTTCCTCTGTCCTTCTTTCCTTCCTTCCTCTTTTCCTTTCTCCCTCCCTTCCTTCCTTCCTCCCTCCTTCCTTCCTTCTTTCCTCCCTCCCTCCTACCTTCCTTTACTTCCTCCCTTCCTTCTTTCCTTTCCTCCCTTCCTTCCTCCCTCCTTTCCTTCCCTCCTTCTTCCTCCCTTCCTTCCTCCCTCCTTTCCTTCCCTCCTTCTTCCTCCCTTCCTTCCTCCCTCCTTTCCTTCCCTCCTTCTTCCTTCCTTCCTCCTCCCTTCCTTCCTCTTTTCCTTCCTTCCTCCTCCCTTCCTTCCTTGACTCGAGGTCGTTCTTGCTGCTTTTTGGCTTAAAAAAAGAAAAAGAAAGATACGATACAAAAAATGTCTTTCCCAGTTAAAGATACAACTGTGGTTCAATTATACCTGCAGAGATAATTCAGAGGTCATCTCATGAGTCTCAACAGTCATATCAGTTTCACTTTCTTCTCTTTTTTTTGTGTGTTTTTGTTTGGACATGAAGGTCAAGCTGTTTTATCATACTGAGCCCTGATTGGCTGACAGTAGCAGCTCCTCTCATGCAAATGAGCTTAAACCTGCAGACTGAGTGAAAAACAAACACCAATCAACTATTTTATCTTCATTTCCTGCAACAGATGGAGGATTTTTAATTCAAATGATTCAAACTAGCCAGACTGGGAAATAAAAACTAAATCCTACCAGGTGTGAAATTATGAGAAAAAGTGATTATCTTATCTTCATTTCCTGCAACAGAGTCAGAAAATGACTCTCGGAAACCGATTATTGCCTGAATTCTACCATTATGCTTGTTCTCAAGAGGAATTTCTACTTGTTAGTACAGATTGTACTTTTTTAGCAAAGAAACTTAAATCAATATTTGCATAAATGTCATTAAAAATCCAACTTCTTGTGTAAAAAATAGAAAAATTATAATGAATTTTAAGAAAAACACAGATTTCTGAGGGGAGTTTGGACTATAAAGAATCAATATATTAAAAATCTAATGCAAAGTGATGTAATTTTAGGGGACATGCAGCAGTTTTGCACCTCAAAAATCCAACTTCTTGTATTAAGAAAGGAAACATTATCAAAAAATATAAGAAAACCACAGATTTTTTATAAGATATTTGGCTCAGATGAATCATGATATGCAAAATGATGTAATTTGGTTAAAGGCTTTTTGGTTTTGGGGGGTTTATATTGGGCTGGGCGAACATGAAAAGCAAGTCTAATGATCATAGACATAAATCTGCAGACTGTGGGGAACAAAATATCACATCAGTATGAGTATGAGATGTGCAGAAAATGATGCTATTAAACCTATTATTGGCTATTTTCTACCATTAAGCTTGTTCTCAAGAGGAATTTGGATTTCTTAGTACAGATTGTACATTTTCAGCAGAGAAAGTTGAATCACCGTCACTCCTCAAACATGAAAATGAACTGAAAAGTAAGACTGAAAACAGTCTGGCGGCAGTTTTGCACTCGAGAATCCAACTTCGAGTGTTAAGAATAGAAACATTATCATCAGTTTTAAGGAAACCACAGATTTGTGAAAGGATTTGGGGTTCTGATGAATAATGATATGAAAAATCTTATGCAAACTGATGTAATTTTGTTTTTTTTCATAGGGGATGGGGGACATTAGGCCCATTTATGGGGGGCATTGTCTATTTATCATAGACACAAACTTGCAACTGGGGGAAAAAAAACAGTATAAGTAAAGTAAGTAATCAACTCACTATATTTGATCTTGATTTCCTGCAACAGATGTGCAGAAAACGACACTCATTAAAACAGACTAAAAACAATCTGGCAGCAGTTTTGCACTAAAAACACAAAGTTTTCTTGTAATGCATAAAAAACATTATCATACATTTTTAAGACTGGGGAGGAAAAATAGGCTTGGAAAAATCCCACCAGTGTAATTAAAGAAAAGTAAGAAATCAACTCACTATATTTGCATCAGATGTGCAGAAAATGATGCTCATGAAAAATGAAAACTAGGGCTGAAATCAATCTGGCAGCAGATTTGCACTCTAAAATCCAACTTCTAGTGTTAAGAATATAAATATTATCATACATTCTAAGAAAACCACAGATTTGTGAAAGGATATTTGTCTCTGATGAATCGTAATATGCAAATCTTGTGCAAAATGCATGAAAACCAAGTCTATTGATCAAAGACATAAATCTGCAAACTTGGAGGAACAAAAGAAGCTCGGGGAATAAAAATCATACCAGTTTAAGTAAAGCAAGAAATCAACTCACTATATTTTATCTTCATTTCCTCCAGTCAGTTAGATCTCCAGAGAAGTTTTAAAGGAAATAAAGTGAAATCATGATTATGCATGAGCCAAAATAACCAGAGTATAAACTTCATCTCACAAATATGAACTAAAACTGTAAAGGACGTGGCAGCAATGTTGCACTAAGAAATCAAATATGATGCAATTTAAAGTAGAATCCTTCATAAACTTCTAAGAAAAGTACATATATTTTGCTTTTAGATTAAAGTTTAACATGTTTAGAGTCATGGGGTGAAATATTATGCAAAGAGATGTAATTTCAAGTCAATAGAAACTTTGATTTCTTATACATCTCGACTTCTACTTTTTAAAAATCTAAGTCAGTTTATCTTCATTTCATTCAAAGTGTGCAGAGATATAACTCTGCAGCCTGTTGCTATATTTCAACTTTCAACCTCTGTTTGAAGACAAAAATGAAGAAGGACCACCTAAAGCCAAAATACCTTCATATGAACATCTGCACATTTTTTTGATATATATAGAAACAGTCATTTTTAAACAGGGACAATACTTTTCATCATTTATTTTTTCGAATCCATTTTTAATAGAAAACCAGACATTTCTCATAGAAGATAAAACTTTTCATTTACTTTAAAGCAACAATTTCCACATTCTGTCATTTTTCAAAGCAAAAGCAGCAAACATGCCTCAAGTTTCAGCCTTTTAAAACTGTGAAAATCTGCTTTTTCTTCGTGTTCTGAGACAGTAAACTGAATATATTTGTGTTTTTAGACTTTGTTTGTCAGACACCAGCTTTAGTTTTAGGATTATAACTTTTGTTTTTCAGCACTTTTAATCAACCAAAACACAATGAACTGAGGAAATATCTTAAGGCTTGTGATATTAAACAGTAAACAACAACAACAGTGTTTTCATTGAGTGTTTTTACAGTGATAAACACTGAGTAGTAAACAAACAGCGTCACCTACAGTACTGATGAATGATTTCAACTTCAAAATGCTGCAAACTGGCCTGACTGGATGAGACTGGATGAGACTCAGCTGTGGTGCAAGTGCATGAAGAAGAAAAAAAAACATGTTTGTGGGATAGATAAATACTTCAATACTTCAATTCAAACAGAATCTAACCATTAAAATGTTAAATTTTAAACATCTTGCATCTGTAGAGTAACAGAATATCTACATTTCCAAAAATAGAGCCCATTTAAGCACTCTGCCGTGTGGTTAAAGTGTCCTAAACATTTTTAAAATAAATATTTATCTTCATCTCAAATGTGATATCTCCGCAGCAGAGACACACCGCAGCCCCTGAAGCAGCTGCCATGTAAACACCTGACTCACTGTCTACATTTCTGATCCACAAACTCTTTCTGATGTGTTTACAGAAACCTCAAAACGGCACTAACACTTACATTTTAAATGTCAACACAAATGGAAATAGTTTTATTCTCCAAACTGTTTTTTTTTTTTAAATTTAAGGTTGCTTTGGCATATTTTTTTTGTGTGTTTGTTTTGTTTTTACATTCACGTTCAAGCTTGTACTTAACACATCAGCTACAACAGACGTCAATAATACTCCACAGATGATGTTGGAAGCAGCAGCAGCAGCAGCAGCAGCAGCAGCAGCTCCTCTCCGGACTCCTCTGCTCCAACAGAAAGTCTGCACAGAGAGCACTTTAGAGGACGAAGCAGCATTGGATGTGACACTGAGCCTGCACTCCATGTATATTCAAGAGAAGACAAACAAAAGCAAAGAGTCAACCCTCCCAATAAACATCAGCTTGACTGTCATCTGTGAGATCCGAGCCAGACTTTGCGCAAATTTACGCACGAGTGTTTTACGCACGTCTTTCCTTTTAAAGTTTCACGCCTTTAAATTGTGATGAAATATATTTAAAAAGAAAAACTCCCTTTGATGCAAAGAAAAAAACATATTATGCACCATGTGTAAATGTTTTTGTTCTCTTTTTTTAATCTTACACTTTGGCACAGTCTCCGAAATAATGAGCCTAAATACCTCGAAGTGTTTTTTTTTCTTTAAACACATCACCAACATTCATGAGGAAACCATTTAAAATATCTATTATAAGTCAGAAGTTGTTGCCAGACTTTCTTTCTTTCTCTTTATTTAACTGTTTATCTCTGCAGCGCCTCCGTGTCGCACTGATCCGTCAAAACAGACAGTCTGCAGTTCTCCGTCTCCACGTTATTTAACGGGATGACAATCTGGGTGTCGTCTGGCTCCGCTCTCACCGTCCCAGAAAACGGCCTCAGGTGGCAGGTGTTGGCTCCGGTGGGTGATGAAATCCTCCAGAACAGATCCTTCATCTTCTTCCTGAACTCCCGGCGCATCAGGCAGTACAGCACCGGGTTGAGGCAGCTGTTGGTGTGCGCCAGGCACACGGTCACCGGGTGCACGTACGTGTGAACCATGTAGTACGTTTTATCCCAATTCACCAGGTTGAATTTCACCAAGACGCCCCAGAAGGTGATGGCGTGGTTGGGCATCCAGCAGATGAAGAAGGAGAGAACGACGATGGTGACCGACCGGGTCACTCTGGATCTCCGCTTCACCTGGTTGTTGTTCATGCTCCTCAGACGCACGAAGCGGAGCAGCAGCAGGTAGCAGACCGTGACGATAAGCATGGGGAACACAAAGGCTACCAAGATCTTTTGGAGGTGATAGAGGGCTAACCATGACTGACCATCCGGGAAGCCCAAAAGACACAGCCTTTCCCCTGCCACGCTCTTCACCGTGGAGAAAATCGCAGTGGGGAGAGAAGCCACCGTGGCGGAGACCCAAAGCCCGGCGATCACCCAACGCACGGGGCACACGCGCCTCCGGGTCCTGTCTTTAAGCGCTGAAGCCACTGACCAGTACCGGGTGACGCTCATCGCAGTGAGGAAAAACACGCTTGCGTACATGTTCATGACGGTCACAGAGAGGATGATCTTGCACATGGCGTTTCCAAACGGCCAGCTGAAGTCCAGAGCCGTGTCCACAGCCCAGAAAGGCAGAGTCAGCACAAACTGGAAGTCCGTCACGGCCAAGTTGAGGATGAACAGGTTGATGCTGGAGCGTTTCTTCCTGCCACGGCGCACTTTCATCAGGAAGAACACCAGCAGGTTGCCGACCAGCCCGGCGGCGCACACCACCGAGTACACGATGGAGATGAGGATGCGCAGGGTCGGTGAGCCGTCCGCCGGTATATCAATATCATCCAGGCTGCTGAACCGGTCCTGGCCCGTAGACCGGTTCCAAGAGGACATGGTGGTGTTGTGGCTCCATTGCTCCGCCATCCTGTCCGGTAACAGACCCGACCCGAGTCCCGCCGGGTGCATCACCTCATGCACTCCCGGAGAAAAGAGTTAAAGTTCCTGCAGATCATGTTGTTGAACCCTGCTGCATGTTTTTTTCTCTCTTTCTTCTGTCCTCTCTCACCACTACCAACACTGCTGCTGCTGGATGGGTGACTGCTGAGCCCTAGTGCGCGTGCAGCTCACTTTATGTTATGCTGGTGCCCGAGGATGCGCGTGGCCGATAGGAGGGGGGGCGAGCTGAGGTGTCATTTAAAAACAAACACCATGCAGGCCTGGAGCAGGGTTATAATAGCTACTTAACTAAAACCTAAACTAGCAGTGAAAAACTAAATAAAAACGACAATAAACGACACAAAACTAACTAAAACTAAAATTAATTCTATATAAAATCAGCTTAGTTTTATTTTTATTTTTATTTTCTCCATTTTGACTGTATTGTGTTCAGTTTGACTTGTTGAGATTACGGCTAGTACCAGTAGAGAGACACAAACACAAACACAGCTCATTTTACCTCAGTGTCAGCATTATTTCATCCTTTACAGCTTCTACTAATCAAGACTTTTCCTCCTAATACCTGAAAAACTAAAACTAAAACTAAATTATACTAAACAGAAATTAAAAAAGCAAACTGAAAAACTAAATAAAAACACAAATAAATGGTTAACCCTTCTGTTGTCCTCGAGTCAAGGAAGGAAGGAAAGATGGAAGGAAGGAAGAAAGGAAGGAAGGAATGATAGAAGGAAGGAAGGAAGGAAGGAAGGAAGGAAGGAAGGGAATGATGGAAGGAAAGAAGGAAGGAAGGAAGGAAGGAAAAAAAGGAGGGAGGAAGGATGGAAGGAAGGAAGGAAGGAAGGAAGGAAGGAAAGAAAGATGGAAAGATGGAAGGATGGAAGGAAGGAAAGAAGGAAGGAAGGAAAGGAAGGAAGGAAGGAAAGATGTAAGGATGGAAAAAAAAGGAGGGAGGAAGGAAGGGAGAAAGGAAGGAGGGAAGGGAGGGAGGAAGGAAGGAGGAAAGGAAGGAAGGAATGAGGGAAGGAAGGAGGGAGGAAGGACAGACGGAAGGAAGGAAGGAAGGAAGGAAGGAAGGGAGGAAAGAAGGAACAGTCAAAACAGACGGGGTCAATTTGACCCGGGAGGACGACACGAAGGTTAACAAAACCATTAAAGCCATTAATCACACTGAACATTTTAATATTTTAATGAATTGCACTAACTGAACTATTATATTGCAATTGCACTTTTTTTCTACTATAGCGAAATTTATTGTATCTACTGTTTTAACTTTTCTGGTTTTATGTCTTTTTTTCTGTCTTAGCCTTTTTTACTTCATCGTTATGGTTACGCAACTACCAAAGCAAACTCCTTGTATTGTCTTTGACTACTTGGTCAATAAAGCACCTTTAACCTTTGACCTTTGACCTTTGAAAAGAGACAAAATCTACAAGAAACAACCAAAGAAACAAAAAACATCAACTTCGGTTTCATTTCATATTTCAAAATCCAAAAAGTGGGAAGAAACAAACAAAAAAACAAACAAAGAAACATACAGGGACTTAATCCAAATGAGGTACCTGTAGTCCCCCCTCCCCCCCCCCTCCCCCCCTTCCATAGCTGCTTTATAATAGTTTTATAGCTTCATATCACATCACCCACCCCTAGAAAACTCCTCTAACAACCGCCTGCGTAACTAATGTAAAAATAAACCTGTAAATGACGACTGACAGCAGCCATGCTTCCTTTTTTATTAATGCACTTATCTCTACATCACCGGTAAATGTGTCTCACTATCTTAAGAAAACAACATAATCACCCTCTTAGCTTATCACGAGAAAACTAAACATGTTTCCTCTTATTATATCGTTAATTAGATGTCTTATTAAATATCCGGAGTCTAATAGATGACTTCTTGACAACTGCAGCAACAGAAGAATAACAGATGAAGGAGGAGTCGTTTATTATTAACCTTTTTATTAATGACATCATTGTCACCTAATGGCAAGTTGATTAATGATTCATGTCCAAGTACAAAAAAACAAAAAGAAAACCTTTCAAGCTTTTTTTCATTTTATCAGAGTTAATGACTGTTTTGACTGTTCCTTCTTTCCTTCCTTCCTCCATCCCCCTTTCTTCCTTCCATCTGTCCTTCCTTCCTCCCTCCCTCTCTTCTTTCCTTCCCTTCTTCCTTCCTTCCTTCCTTCCTTTTTTCCTCCCTCCCTCCTTTTCTCTTTCTTTCCTCCCCATTACCTTCCTCCCTTCCTTCTTTCCTCTGTCCTTCTTTCCTTCCTTCCTTCCTTCCTTCGTTCCTTCCTCCTTTCCTTCCTTCCTTCTTCTCCCTCCCTTCCTTCCTTCCTCCCTCCTTCCTTTCTTCCTTCCTTTTTTCCTCCCTCCCTCCTTTTCTCTTTCTTTCTTCCCCATTACCTTCCTACCTTCCTTCTTTTCTCTGTCCTTCTTTCCTTCCTTCCTCCCTCCCTCCTTCCTTCTTTCCTCCCTTCTTTCCTCCCTTCCTTCCTCCCTCCTTTCGAATTCTTTCCTCCCTTCCTTCCTCCCTCCTTTCCTTCCTCCCTCCTTTCCTTCCTTCTTCCTTCCTTCCTCCTTCCCTTCCTTCTTCCTTCCTTCCTTCCTTCCTTCCTCTTTTCCTTCCCTGACTCGAGGACAACAGGAGGGTTAAAAAAAAAGCTGTTCTCAGCTTCCATAAAGTGTTTTAATATAACAATAAATAAATAAACGTGCCTGGGAATAAGTGTTAAACATGATTTAAATCAACTTAAAATGTACTTAAGATGACAGACAATTGATTTTCACCACAAAACTATTAATTTACAGGATGGATTCACTTTTTTTTCAAGTCTTAAAACAACAATCAGGAACACCCAAATGAACATTAAAGTTTTTTTTTCTTGCTGTAATGATTAAAACCATTAGAAGATCCCTTCATAATGCACTTACAATGGAAGTGATGGAGGATTAAATCCACAAAATCTGTGCAAAAATGCTAATATGAAGCTTCAGTCGTCCAAATGAGTCAAATCTTCATCTTCTATGTTTCAACGTTACAGTGTTTTTAGTACCAAAGTCTTTGTGTTACTATGGTTACACCACAGCTCAACAGGGAAACACTAAGAGGGAATCTGATGCTAAAAAGACTGTAAATGTGTCAGATATCACTTGATATGACTAACTCACACTGATGAAGCTCAATAGAAGCTGATCATCTACTTTTAAATGCATTTTTTTGCACTATTAGACTTGAAAATCTGTGAGTAAAATGAATGTGAATAAATCAGCTTTAAGAAAAGACACAAAATTAAATGAATAAAGATGAAAAACAGCAAGTATACAGCACCAAACTAAAGGTTAATTACGTCCTTCTGTGGGTGTTTGCAAGTGGCATTCTGGGAAATGTAGGAAAATATACAAGTAGAAGAATCATTTAATGAGTTTAAAGCAATTTAAATTACCTCCATTAAAATACAAGCATTCAAATGAAACCGACCTTTAGAAAATGTTGACGAGTTATATTTAATTGCTAATTTTGCTTGTTTTGCCTTACTAATTGTGTCGTAGCTAATGAATTATCAAAAGTTTGTCTGCAGCGTTTGTGACTGTTCATACTGTTAATTGCTTGTTGCAGCCTGTGGCAAAGATGATTAATCTGCATGAAAGTCAACAACAGAAACATTTCCGTTTTTAATAAACAAGCCAGTCTCAGTGTGAGTTCACTTTTACTGCCTTCTTTATAATCTGTTTTTTAAAAGAGCTGAGAATCAACAATAAAAACTTAAAGTCCGTGTAAAGTAAGAATAAATATGTGTTCTGAGTTTGACATACCACAGAAAAGTGTGTAGTTAACATCCCTGCCAAATTTGAATGATTAAAAAAAATCGCCAAATATATGAAATTAGGCTTCAAAGTTGTGTAAAAATCAGCCTCTTTCTCTGCTCCCAAACGCTGTGGGAGTGGCCGTCGAGTTCGCTGAAGCCCCGCCCCCTACCAAGTGTCACCTGTCAATCAAAGTCACCACCTCTACCAGAAACATGGATGCTAGGTCTGAGAGCTTTCTGCTGCTAACTCAGCTGCTAGCTCGGCGGCTAACTCGGCGGCTAGCTCGGCTGCTAACTCGGCGGCTAGCTCGGCTGCTAACTCGGCGGCTAGCTCGGTGGCTAACTCGGCGGCTAGCTCGGCGGCTAACTCGGCGGCTAGCTCGGCTGCTAACTCGGCGGCTAGCTCGGCTGCTAACTCGGCGGCTAGCTCGGCAGCTAACTCAGCTAACTGGCTAACTGTAGACTGTAGTAGTAGTAGTAGTGTGCCCTGAATGTATTAATAACTCTACAGCAGCAGGGGCAGGTTTATGCCAACTCGGCGGTGATTTTCAAATTAAAATTAAAATTGAAATGGTTGAAATGCTTTTTACACCTATTTTAGAAATACATTTATGACCTATTTAATGTGTTTAGAAGAACATTTCTGAATTCACTTTGCACCGTCTTTAACTTTATAAAAGGTATTTGGTGTCAGATGCAGGAAGCAGAGCCTCTTGTGATGCTCCCAGCCTCCTATTTGTCAATCTATGATCAGCCATTATAGCCTGTGTCTTGTATTTTTAGATAACATCTGCATTGAACTCCACATATTAAAACATCTGGATCCTCCTCTGACTCACTGATAATCCTCTCTGAGTCTGTTTTTCAATGTTTTAGGATCACAAAAGATCCAATTTTATTTGCATGTTTTCATCAGTTGTCTGATCTGTATAATCTGCTGTACTGTATCTGCCAGCAGTTCATCTTATTTCCTCTGATGTGTTTTGACATCAGTGGATGTTTTGTTTTGCTTCTCCGAGCCCTGAGGTGTCACTACATCTTCGATCTGCAGTCTGCTCAGCTGAGATGACTTCCCAGTGGAGGCGGCTGCTCGGCCGAACAGCCTCGAGCTTTCCTGCGGGCAATTATGTCTGACATTAGTGGATAACGTGTAATATTCAGAACTTTATCTCTTAAACAGAAATGAAGAGTTTAGAGGTTCGTTTATTCATACCCGTTTTGCAGTGAGTTGACATCCATTCATCCATACTTTAAAACATTACATCATAAGATAAAAGTGCTCCAAAGCTCAAGACTTCACCAATAAACACACAGATTTCCTAAGACACGGAATGACCAAGATAAAAATGGCTATTGATCCAAGGATAAAATAAATATAATAAATATAATAACCCAGATTCTTGGCTACAAAATAGAAATATATAAATAAATAAATAAATAAATAAGTCATGTGCAAGACTAACAACCGCTTGTATCTGTAGCTGCTGTGTGAGGCTTTACTTTGGCACAGTGGTGCTTTGAGCTTAATGATAACATCAGCATGCTGATATTGGCACAGTGACAGTGTTAAAGACTCCGTTACAGCTGTTGAGTGTACTGAAGGTAAACGCATGGACAAGTTTATCCAAATCCTGCTGAGACATTAAATCCTTTAACCATGTAAAGTCTGAACCATCAAATAATTGCCAGAAAATTCAAATTGTTTGAAACTGGAGTTTATTGGACTTTTTTTTAAAACACACAAAAACATATTTAATACAATATTATTTAACCTTTGTGTCGTCCTCAAGGGTCAAATTGACCCCGTCTGCTTTGACTGTTCCTTCTTTCCTCCCTCCTTCTGTCCTTCCTTCCTTCCTTCCTCCCTCCCTCCTTCTTTCATTCCTTCCTTTCCTCCCTCTCTCTTTCTTTCCTCCCCCTAGCTTCCTTCCTTCCTCCCTTCTTATTTTCCTTTCTCCCTCCCTCCCCCCTTCTCACTTTCTTTCCTCCCTCCTTTCTTCCTTCCTTCCTCTCTCCTTTCCTTCCTTCTTCCTTCCTCCCTCTTTTCCTTCCTTCTTCTTCCCTTCCTTCCTCCTTCTTCCCTTCCTTCCTCCCTCTTTTCCTTCCTTATTCCTCCCTCCTTCTGTCCTTCCTTCCTTCCTCCCTCCTTCTTTCATTCCTTCCTTTCCTCCCTCTCTCTTTCTTTCCTCCCCCTAGCTTCCTTCCTTCCTCCCTTCCTCTTTTCCTTCCTCCCTCCCTCCCTCCTTCTCTCTTTCTTTCATTCTTCCTTCCTTCCTCTTCTTTCCTTCCTTCTTCTTTCCTCCCTTCCTCCCTCTTTTCCTTCTTTCTTCCTCCCTTTCTTCCACCCTCTTTTCCTTCCTTCTTCCTCCCTTCCTTCCTCCCTTCCTTCCTCCCTCTTTTCCTTCCTTATTCTTCCCTTCCTTCCTTCCTTCCTTCCTTCCTCCCTCCTTTCATTCCTTCTTCCTCCCTCCCTCTTTTCCTTCCTTCTTCCTCCCTTCCTTCTTCCTCCCTTCCTTCCTTCTTCCTTTCTTCCTCCCTTCCTTCCTTGACTCGAGGACAACAGGAGGGTTAAAGGTCCTGCATAAAGCTCATATCACTACCTCCAAAATGTATTATGCATGATAATAATACATAATGCAGCAAATGCAATAAAATGAAAAAAGACAGATTAACATAACTGACCTTCTGTATCTCATTTGATACATTTTCAACAGGAATTTACCATAAAATAAGCTGCAACATATTAAGTAATTCAACATTGCATTGGTTTATCTGTGCACTACATGTATCTGATTTTAAACATCAGGTTTTTAAGGAAAGAAATATGATCACACTGTTGATTAAAGGTCTCTAAAACTCATGTATCAAATATGATTCACTTGGCATTACACGGCTAAACCTTTATATATTCTTCAGATAAAAGTAGATTGACTTTTGTCTTAATGTGGCTTTTAAAATTCAGGTCTGTCTCCATGACTACACTTCACATTACTGGCTTGGTTTATTATTTTAACCATCATTGATTGAAGCTGAGTGCTGGCTTGTAATTGTTCTTCTTTGACTCTGAAAACAATGACTTCAGTTTTATTTTTTTGTTTAATTGGATTTGTACATCCAATCATTGATTTGCTCAGTGCACTTACTCAGTGCTTGTATTTGGACCATAGCTACCTGGTGATATATAAATATGTGTGTCGTCTGCATAATTATAATAACATGTTTTGTTGTTTTTCCATAATCTGAGGCCTCACAATGGAGCCTTGGGGGATTCTGCATGTCGTTTTTGTCCAATCAGATGTGCAATTAACTATAAATACAAAGTAGTCTGTTTCATTTTAAGTAGGATTCAAACCAATTTAGTACTGTGTCTAACAGTCAGTCTAGTAGTATGGCACACAGTAGCACATTTTCAGAAGCGGCTCTCTGCTCCGCTGTGCTATAAATACTGTACAGGCTGAGTCTATTTTCAACGGAAGTCGCTTCAAAGCTGCGTCAAGCCCCAAAGAGCAGATTGAGTGGGACAGGAAGTCAAAGAAACAGCATAGAGCATTCAGTAAATGTTCAAAATAAAACAACCTGTGCCGACTCCTGATCGTATTTCAGCAATAAACACGAATAAAATAGACAAAAAAAGAGACCATTTAACTACATTTGCTACTGATCATGGCGGCTCTCTGCTTTTTGTCCTGGCTAATGGTGAACTTCTACAGAAGTACCATTGAAAGTATCTTCTGCCTTTGGATGATCGTGTGGTATACCAGCTGCACGGCACAGGACAAGAAAGACTTCGCCCGGGTGGTGAAAACAGCCCAGAGGATTGTGGGAAGCCCCCTCCCAGACGTGGACTCAGCAGCATTTCCACAGACCCTCACAGACTGTTCTCCCCCCCCTGCCCTCAGGACGGAGGTACAGGACACTAAAAGCAAGAACCAGCAGACTGAGGAACAGCTTCTTCCCCAGAGCTGTGACCCCCGCCTCTACACACACACACTCAGCCTCTAAGTACTGACTGAGGCACTTTGCACTTTTTCTGCACTGTACTGCAGAACCTACCTTGCTGCTGTTTTCAAATGAACTGTTGACTTTTTATACTGCTGCTATTTATTTTTATTCTATTTTGGTGTTTTAATGCTTGTCTTTGTCCTTTTATGGTCTTTCTGACTGCCTGAGAAGTACCAACAGAATATCGCTGTGCAATTTTACAATGACAATAAAGTCTTATAAGTCTAAGTAGCCTACTGACCCACAGTAGAAACACAAAAATCAAAGAAAATGACCAAATCAACTAAAATTGAGTAAGTTAACAAAATTGGCGCTACTGCAGTAATTACGGTAGCTGAAACGGACTCGTTCAGATTTGATTGTGCTCCTGTAATTACTGTATTAACAGTGCAATTTAATTTAAGAGGCAGATTACTTGCCCAGAGTATGCTATGATAGGCTTCTGAAACAGGGGTAGTATATCGGGCAAAAGAAGGAGCCTCTACTTAACAGCAACAACAAACTATCTGACGGCATTCAATCAAAGATGGAGTACGAGGAGACGATGCTACAGTAGCGTACATTTCGTGCATTTTTTTTTTTCATAAAAGTCGGATTATATACAGTAAAATAAATGTGAACTAAAATGTGGATTAAAAATATAATCCACTTTTGCAATGCAACATTATGTTTTATAACACATTTTATGAAACAGTTGTGTTTTTTAGGATATATCCTGCTCAGTATCGAGAGATATGAGAGAATATATTAGAGGATTATGGCAAAAATGTCTAAATAGCGTAACCATAAAAACACTAAATGCTCAATAAATTTTATCTGGGGAATCATGTCAATCAGGAAACATTTACATTTTCTTTAAATTAAGTCATTATTAGTACAAGTCCACTTAAATACACTCTAGGTGGATAAAATATGTAATATTCATCATTCTTTTGTGGTTACACCATTTGACATTTTCAGGAGCATTCAGTTTTACTGATGGACGATGCTACAGTAGCGTACATTTCGTGCATTATTTTCCTTCTAATAATGCATATAAAAAGAACAATGGATCTTTCACTTCCGGGTGAAAGCCCCAGCGGAAATTCTCGAGCATGTGCAGAATGCAAAATCCGATTTAGATACGATTGCTGAGTATACATGGCGTTAAAATGCTCACTATGAACGAACTATCTAGGTGTTCCTATCCGATTTTGAGATGTCCGTTATGGTCCGAAGTAGATTTTACAAGCATTTTAAAAGTCCAAACTATGTCTGATACGATCAGAAATTCGAATTTTTTGCTGCATGTAAACGTATTGATTGAAGACGTTAACAAGAAAAGTCTCAGTGCTCAGTGTTGTGGTCGAAATCCTGACTGAAAGACTTCAAAACAGTTCGGCCGTTTGTAAAATGATTTTGCTTAAAAATGGGGCCTGTAACTGTCTATTAGTGATGTGTCTAGATTGTTAGAGTGGTGGCTTGATGACAGTACTCTTCAGGGTCTGATTCTGGGAAGAGACAGGATGACAATTTATAGAAGATTGAAGGCTGTGTAGTTTGAAACTTTTTGGAAAAAAAAGCCTGCTGGCAGAATATCAAGGCAGCTGGAGGAGGTTTTATAATGTCCTCTGAGTTTTTATGGTCGATTGGATAAAACTACTTGAATTGATTGTAAGAGCACTCAGGGGCAACACATACATCGCACGTAATAGGCTCTGACTGCTTGTTTAATGTCAGTAAAGGAGGAGGAATTAATTAATTTCAGTCCCTGGTGGAAATAAGTTCACAGGCTACAGATACAGGAGGGTTTGTTAGCTTTATAAATGTCATAATGAACCTGGAGATTTGTTGTTTTTTTGCCACTCATGTTCAACCTTTTTAATACCTAACCTTTTTTTTCTACTCATCTGACATCTGGCATTTTCCATGGAGATCTTTCCTTACCGGAGGCAACCTTCACCTTAGTTGGTGCAATGACGTCAATAAAAAGGTGCAATTTTAGAATTTAAATTATCTAGTATCTAGTAGATCATTATCTGAGAGCCAAATGGGGGCGAGAGTAGAAGAGAAAGGCCTGAATAAATATTTCACTGGTATTTTAATCTCTGTTTGAACATTTGTGTGCACACAGATTTAGCCCTCTCAAAGAAAACAGAGATGAGATCAGAGAGAGCGACATCAGTCACCGAAAACTTAGACGTGTTCAGACCCTTGGAGCTGATTAAGCCCCCTATTGTGTGTGTGTGGGTGTGGTCTCCGTCACATGCTGAGTCACTCCACAGGTATCAAGCAACACAGCAACAAGTTCTTCATCACAGCAGTTCAGCAAAGTCATCCAGAAAGTTTTACAGTATTTAGGTGGACTGTAGATATTTGGGTCAAGGATGCAACCCAGTGTCCAATTGGTGTAACTAGTATTTTTTCATTAAAATCTGATTATATAGAGTAAAATAAATGTGAACTTAAATGTGGAATACAAATATAATCCACTTTTGCAATGCAACATTATGTTTTATAACACATTTTATGAAACAGTTGTGTTTTTTAGGATATATCCTGCTCAGTATCGAGAGATATGAGAGAATATATTAGAGGATTATGGCAAAAATGTCTAAATAGCGTAACCATAAAAACACTAAATGCTCAATAAATTTAATCTGGGGAATCATGTCAATCAGGAAACATTTACATTTTATTTAGATGAAGTAATTATTAGTATAAGTCCACTTAAATACACTGTAGGTGGATAAAACATGTAATATTTATCATTCTTTTGTGGTTACACCATTTGACATTTTCAGGAGCATTCAGTCTTACTTTTGGTTTAAAAATGATGCAAATGACATTTCAAATGATATAAAACCAACAAAAATACTAAATGTACATTTTAACAAACCTGATGCTGCTTTTAAGCATCTTGCCAACTCTTATTTGTCACTTACCCATTGAGGAATATAGCTCAAGAGGTGGAATTTAGCTGAAGAGCCACATATTCAAAAGAGGCAAATGTCCATAAGGTGTCTGCTTGCATTGGAGGAAATCATTAAACCAAATAGCAGCTCCGCCTCCTTCACTCACACTCTACTCTAGCTTTACTGATAAAACTGAAGCCAGGAGGAGTTGACTTGATAAGAACAGCTGCACTGTGATCTTGGTCTAACCCAGTTTCAGTTAAAAAAAAAAAAAACCCATAAAATAAAGATTGTGCTTGACAGTGAAATCATTGATTAAGAAAGTTTTACCCTGGGCACATGTTCTGGTCCTGCCCAGCACTGACACATGTTTGGATCCAGGTATTTGAGGCTTTTTCACATATATGTGGCAGGCCCATCTCACCAGACCCTATCTCCGCTGTCTTTGGTGTTACAGCTGAGGAGGTTCAGATTTCTACATCCCAAGCACGTGCCATTGCATTTGCTTCACTTTTAGCTAGGAGACGTATCCTACGGCAATGGAAGTCTGAAGTCTGCTAATCCCCCATTTTTTTCTTTGCTGGGTAAAAGAAGTCCTTGCTTTTCTACCCCTAGAAAAAAACTTAGATACTCTAGGGCAGTGGTCTCCAACCCTGCTCCTGGAGAGCTACTGCCCTGCATGTTTTAGGTATCTCCTCACTCTAACACACCTGATTCTAATAATCAACTCGTTATCAAGCCCTTTGATGAGCCTCAGCTGCTTGATAATGAGTTAGAGTGAGGAGATACCTAAAACATGCAGGGCAGTAGCTCTCCAGGAGCAGGGTTGGAGACCACTGCTCTAGGGGTAAATCCTCTAACAGATTTCATAACACCTGGAGTCCTTTCTTACAATTCACAGACAATCTGCCCTTCTCTTGAACCTCGGCTGCACACGTGACAGCCAGACTGGTGGGAAGCCGGGTGCAGTACAATTATGTTTGAACAGTCACTTACTAACAAAACTTATAGGGTGTCTTTTAATATGTTAAATTTAGCCTTAAAGGTCAGACTTTTTCTTTCTTTTTGTCTTTCTTTCTCTTGTTTTGTTTTTGTTTTGTTTTTTTAATTTCCTCTCTCTTTAACCGTGTATGTGTGTGTGTATTATGTGTACCTTTGGGTGGGTGGATGGGATAGGGGTTGTTGTTTGTATAATTGCACTGTGAAAACTTTGAAAAATAAAGTTCCAAAAAAAAAAAAAAAAAAAAGTTTTACCTGATAAAAACCTGAAGATGAATAAAGCATGTTAATAAGTGTGTTAAAAGCATTATCTGTTTTTTGTGGCAGGCTGTGGCTGACGAGGAACGGATGATCAATTTGTTAAGTTTGCAGACAAAGTACTGATGATTAACCCTCCTGTTGTCCTCGAGTCAAGGAAGGAAGGGAGGAAGAAGGAAGGAAGGATGGAAGGGAGGAAGAAGGAAGGAAAGGAAGAAAGGAAGGAAGGGAGGAAGGAAGAAGGAGGAAGATAGGAGGGAGAAAGGAAAGGAGGGAGGGAGGAAGGAAGGAAGGAAGGAGGGAAGGAAGGGAGGAAGGAAAGAAGTAAGGGAGGAAGGTAGGAAAGAAAGAGAATGAGGGAGGGAGGAAAGAAGGAAGGGAGGAAGGAAAAGAAGGAAGGACGGAAGGAGGGAAGGAAAGAAAGAAGGAACAGTCAAAACAGACAGGGTCAATTTGACCTGGGAGGCCGACACCATGTTAATAAGTGTGTTAAAAGCATTATCTGTTTTTTGTGGCAGGCTGTAGCTAACGAGGAACGGATGATCAATTTGTTAAGTTTGCAGAACTGATTGAGTGCTTTCCGTTTCTTTGCACATTCAACCATTCTTCTTCTTTTATTACCTATCAAGACAGGAAGTTAGGAAGCTATCGGCACCCTAAAGGCCTCCTGCTTGTCCTGGGAAAAGTCATGTATGCCATCAGCCTTCCAGCCTGGACCCAGCAGATAACAGTTATAGCTTTCTGTATTGTATACAGGGTGGCTCTCCTTCGAGGTTTCGCCCGCACTGTGTTATGTCTTCCTCCTTGTTTTGATTGCTCTTGTTCTTGGCAGAGGCGACAGATGGATGACGCAGAAGGAAAAGTAGGTTAGAGGTGAATAATTTTACTCTTGACTTGTTAAGGCAAAGTCCATCTGGCCCTTAGAGTGATGTCATTTTAAGTGCAGCTAATGGACGGTACATGCAGTTGAAAGCCGTGCGTTCATTGCCGACGATCTGTTGAAGCTCTCAACGCCTCTTCTGACGGGTGGTGGAGGGCCGTTAATGAACACCTCAGCTGACTGTGTTCAACAGCTCAATAAAGTCTCATAAGCCCATATCTGCACTTTGATGGTTTAGGAAGGATAAGTCATGTCAGAAACCAGATTTTTGATAAAACAGAGTATTTTAGATAGATAGATAGATAGATAGATAGATAGATAGATAGATAGATAGATAGATAGATACCTTTATTGTTATTGTATAGAATACATCAAAATTCAAAATCCAAGGCAGAGAACGGAGCTCAATTAAAAAGTAATAAATAGTAAAATAATAGGGCGAGATAAAATACATATATAGTGCACACGCGACCATACCATAGACTGTATATAAGATATGGACGTAACATCCGTGACGTGACCCATTGGTTTGTGGACTGCTGCTCGGAAGCCAATAGTTTCGGATCTGAGCAGCGCCATCTTGAAAACTTCAGGTGCATGCCGGGAAAAATGACACGGAAAACACGGATTGTACTTATATGGGCATCAGGAGGAGCAAGAGGACGGAGCGGGGGAGGTTGCGAGGGCTGGATCTACCACAGTCTACACCGGCAACCTGGTGATGCCAACCTTAGTTAGCTGCTACGACTATAACCACAAAACTCCGGAGAAAACTATTGGTGTGAAACAAGTTCACGGCTATTTCCTGCAGTCTATCTGTCCGCCCTCCTGAACCTGTGAACCAATCAACCTGTCAATCACGACGTAGCCACGCCCTAATGCATACCCTGCTTTATCGTCACATATAAAATCAGGGAGGCCAAAATGTCCCAAATGAACATCATACTCCTCCCTTCCTTCTTTCCTTCCTCCATTCCCCTTTCTTCCTTCCTTCTCTCCTTCTTTCCTCCCTCCCTCCCTTTTTCCTTTCCTCCCTCCTTTTCCTCCCTCCTTTCCTTCCTTTCTTCCTCCCTCCTTCCTTTCCTTCCTTCCTTCTTCTTTCCTTCCTTCATCCCTTCCTTCCTTCCTTCCTTCCTTCCTCCCTCCCTCCTTTCCTTCCTTCTTCCTCCCTTCCTTCCTTCTTCCTCCCTTGACTCGAGGACAACAGGAGGGTTAAGTGCCAAGTTTCCAAGTCACTGCAGTACAGGTTTGTGCTGTTTGTTGGGCCATGCTCATGTAGAACTAAGGAAGTCGTAAAAATGTTGAAATATGGCCATAGCTTTCTATATCTGCAAAGAATAACAGTAGTAATGTATCCAGGAGATACAAGTTTAACAGATTTAAATATTAATTTATCCCTACCTCCATTACAATAATAAATAAGACTTTGTAAACAGTGTGAGGTAAGCATTATTGTCTGCTATGACTGGTGTAATCAACCCTTACTGTTACCTTGTATGGAAGTTTGTGGGATTGTGCAATATGTGTACTTATTATATTTATGTATATGTATGTGGGAATGTGCAATATTTGTACTTGTGTATTTATTGAGGCAACAGGTAGCATTGCATCATTTATTATTGTGCAAATGTGCAATTCTGTCATTTATATTGTATTATTGTTGTGCAAATGTGCAACTTTACTTTTACTTTTACTGCCTCAGCACTTCCGAGTCCAAGACAAATTTCCCTTCGGGGACAATAAAGTATATATCTATATCTATCTTTCCATCATGCATAGTTGTTGATGTTATTTCTCCTTTATGTAGCGGTAGCACAGCTGTGACGTGCTAACAATAGGAGACACTCTGCCTGCAGGATAAAACACACGCCAGCCTGTTTCTCATCCTCCTGTTTCCCAGGAACATTATTTACTCTTAGGGAGGACAACCACTTGTAGATGTATTATCTGGTGCACAGCCCGTCTGTTTCTTTGTAGTCTTGTTAGTGCTACTGAAGCTCATGCCCCCCAAATATATGTATTTTATTCTGATTAGATAACGCTGCTGGTGGGTGGATATCGCATATTTTGGTTTGGAGATAGTAGGTGGCCGAGCCTTGTGTAGAGCCTAGAGCCCCCCCTTAAAAAAGTGCATGAATAAGGCATCTTGCTGCTAAATAACTTTAGTTAACCTTTGTGTCGTCCTCCCGGGTCAAATTGACCCCTTCCTTCCTTCCTTCCGTCTGTCCTTCCTCCCTCCTTCCCTCTTTCTTTCCTCCCTTCCTTTCTTCCTTCCTTCTGTTCTTCCTTCCTCCCTCCCTCTCTCCTTCTTTCCTTCCTCCCTACTTCTTTCCTTTCTTCCTCCCTTCCTTCCTCCTTTCCTTTCCTTCCTCCCTCCCTCCTTCCTTCTCTGTTTCTTTCCTCCCCCCTACCTTTTTTCCCCTGTCCTTCCTTCCTTCCTTCCTTCCTCTTTTCCCCTTCTCCCTGCATTCCTTCCTTCCTTCCCTCCTTCCTCCCTCCTTTCCTTCCTTCTTCCTTCATCCCTCCCTCCTTCCTCACTCCTTTCCTTCCTTCCTTTCCTTCCTCACTCCTTTCCTTCCTTCTTCCTCCCTTCCATCCTTCCTTCCTCCTTTCCTTCCTTCCTTCCTTCCTTCCTTCCTTCCTTCCGTCTTCCTCCCTTCCTTCCTTCCTCCTTCCTTCCTTCCTTCCTCCCTCCCTCCCTCCCTCCCTTCCTTCCTTCTTCCTCCCTCCCTTCCTTCCTTGCCTCGAGGGCAACAGGAGGGTTAATGAAGCCGACACAGTGTTTGCTTATCACATTAGTTCATCCTCTTCTTTCTGGGTCAAACATCATGCTGCACAATCTGTGAAGTCACTCAGGGGGAACACTTCCTGTTTGTCTCTCGGGTCAACTCAGGCGTCTTTTATAAGACGACTTTGATCAAATAATAAAGTGATAAAACAATAAAGCGGTTGCCTGTGTCTAATGATTGCATGAGTATAAAGAAGTTATTGGACTGCGGGTCACAAACTGGCAACATGAGTGTCATTGTTTGTTTTCTGTTTGTTCGTGACCTGAGATACGAGACTTATGATTATGTTGGGGAGCGTGTCTATGTTCTGTGTGTGTGTGTGTGTGTGTGTGTGTGTGTGTGTGTGTGTGTGTGTGTGGTTGCCCTCCAGGAATGCTGTCAGAAAAACACTGTCTTATATTATCTTTTATCCCGTTTTACGATACACTTTTAACTGGATGAAGATGAAAATTTGATTTAATTTGATCTTTTTTTTTAAAATTTTTGTTTATTTTTGTCTGTGTGTGTATTCTGTGTTGTTTTAATCAATAAATAAATCAGGCTTTATTTGTATATAGTGCTTTTCATACATAGTAATGTAACACAAAGCACTTTACATAGTAAGAAACAAAACAAAACAAGTTATAAACAATGACTCAATAGAAACAAACTGAGGACACACTATCATAACTCTCATGAATCTACACGGTTGCCCATATAGATAGATGGATAGATAGATAGATAGATAGATAGATAGATAGATAGATAGATAGATAGATAGATAGATAGATAGATAGATAGATAGATAGATAGATAGATGGATGGATAGATAGATAGATGGATGGATGGATGGATGGATGGATGGATGGATGGATGGATGGATGGATGGATGGATGGATGGATGGATAGATAGATAGATAGATAGATAGATAGATAGATAGATAGATAGATAGATAGATAGATGGATGGATGGATGGATGGATGGATGGATGGATGGATGGATGGATAGATGGATGGATAGATAGATAGATAGATAGATAGATAGATAGATAGATAGATAGATAGATAGATAGATAGATAGATAGATAGATAGATAGATAGATAGATAGATAGATAGATAGATAGATCCCAGCCTTAAAGTTGGAATAATTTAGTTTTCAGACACATTCCTCTTTTTATTTTCTATTTATACACATCAGTAATCACCTTTGACCAGGTGCAATGAGATTGATTAATACAATTTTGAGAATATATGCACTTTATCTATCAATAATACATCACATTGTCACAATCATTTCATGAGAAGGAGTTAAAAAATAATGTATTCCAACTTTATGTGCATTATAAAATCTACAATGAAGAAACACCAGAGGTAGGATAACAATGTAAAAATTCAAAATACAATTAATTAAATAAAAATGTTCTCTCTTTGTTTATCACATATTTTGTATTTATCATATATATTTTCTTTGGTTTGCACCTATATGTAGACCTGCATAGTGTTGGCTGGGATTGGCACATCATGTGACTATCAGGGGCCTTTGTTTATTTAACATGGCTATCAGCGACTATCTAGTTAATTTTTAGTCTGAGCTCATTACATCACTGGTGGTTTCCTGTTAAATCTGCCTGTATTAGGAGCTGCAGTGTTTGTGGATGTTTTTCTTTTCCTTCCTCTTCGCTCTGCACTCTCTGCCCCCATGAACACTTGACCCCAACGAATAGTCACTCACTGTCTGAGAGAAGAAAAGAAGAACTTAGAACTTGATTTGGTGATAAAATAAAATAAAGTCTCTATAGAATAAACCAGAAATGTGAGGTGGGGGTATTAACCCTCCTGTTGTCCTCCTGGGTCAAATTGACCCCGTCTCTTTTGACTGTTCCTTCCTCCCTCTTTCTTAATTTTTCCTTCGTTCTTCCCCTCCTTCCCTTTCTTTGCTCCCTCCTCCTTCCATACTTTTTTCCTCACTTCCTTCCTTCCTCCTTTCTTTCCTTCCTCTATTATAGTGTTTATATAATTCTCACGGATTCTGAGTTAAATTTACACATTTGATAGTAATGTAACACTATGAAAGTGGTGCAATATATAGATAGATAGATAGATAGATAGATAGATAGATAGATAGATAGATAGATAGATAGATAGATAGATAGATAGATAGATAGATAGATAGATAGATAGATAGATAGATAGATAGATAGATAGATAGATAGATAGATAGATAGATGGATGGATGGATAGATAGATAGATAGATAGATAGATAGATAGATAGATAGATAGATAGATAGATAGATAGATAGATAGATAGATAGATAGATAGATAGATAGATAGATAGATAGATGGATAGATACTTCATTGTCCCCGTATCGGCTCGGCTCGCTTGGAATTTCGGCAGAGCAGGTACTCCATCCTTCTTTCCTTCCTTCCTTTCCTTCCTCCCTCCATCCTTCTCTGTTTCTTTCCTCCCCCCTACCTTCTTTCCTCTGTCCTTCCTTCCTCCCTTCCTCTTTTCCCCTTCTCCCTGCCTTCCTTCCTTCTTCCTCCCTCCTTTCCTTCCTTCTTCCTTCCTCCCTCCTTCCTTACCTTCCTCCCTCCTTTCCTTCCTCCCTCCTTTCCTTCCTTCCCTCCTTCCTCCATCCTTTCCTTCCTTCCTACCTCCCTCCTTCCTTCCTTTCATTCCTTCCTCCTTTCCTTCCTCCTTCCTTCCTTCTTCCTTCCTTCCCTTCCCTCCCTCCTTCCTTACCTTCCTCCCTCCTTTCCTTCCTCCCTCCTTTCCTTCCTTCCCTCCTTCCTTCCTCCTTTCCTTCCTTCTTCCTCCCTCCTTTCCTTCCTTCTTCCTTCCTCCCTCCCTCCTTCCTTACCTTACTCCCTCCTTTCCTTCCTTCCTACCTCCTTCCTTCCTTCCTTTCATTCCTTCCTCCTTTCCTTCCTTCTTCCTCCCTCCCTTCCCTTCCTTCCTCCTTCCATACTTTTTTCCTCATTTCCTTCCTTCCTTCTTTCTCTCTTTCCTTCCTTCCCTCCTTACTCCTGTCCTTCCTTCCTTCCCTCCCTCCTTA